>NC_081811.1:24520000-24810000 GCF_030704535.1 Vitis vinifera | reverse complement strand
ATTTCAGTTAACTCTCCATAATATTCAGAAAGAGACTTGTCGCTTTGTTTGGCAGTGAAGGCTTTTTTATTCAAATTGAAAACTTGTAATTCATCACTTCCATCATAGAAGGCCTTTGATAATGCACTCCAAATTTCTTAAGTGGTGGGTAAGCGTAAGTAACGCTTCATAATTTCTGGACTCATGGACATTAACAACCATCTCTTCACCTTTTGATTCTCAGCATACCATTTTTCATATCCATCTTCTGACTCTTTTGGTGGATTTGTGTCACCTCGAATGTAGGAAAGTTTTTCCCGTTCAACAATATGCATCTTTACAAGATGTGACCAAATGTCATAGTTTGATTCAGTCAAAATAATTCATGGATAAAAAGTACCTTCAAATTGAAAAATAATAGTATTTTTTTCACTCATTTTTTTTTTTTTTTATCACGAATGAGGGACGATGGCTGGCCTTATCGACAAAATATCCAGGATTTCGGTTCCATGGCTCTGATACCAACTTCAGATTGATGAATGATAGTTTTTCATTTTATTATTTCATTCGTTCATGTACAGAGTATATATAGAGGGTAATCACCATTCTAAGAAAGGGAAAGAATGATACAAGGAATGAATGATATAAGGAAAGAACAACTAATATCCTAATATCTCAACATTCTTAATATCTCAACATTCCTAATATCTCAATTTTCCTAATATCTCAACTTTCCTAATATCTAAACATTCTTAATATCTAAACATTCCTAATATCTCAACATATTCTAACTGTACAAAACAAATGTTCTAACTATAAAAAGGAGTATACAATACTATCCTTTGTGAAAGATTTCAATCAATTTTGGACAACTCTTTTTTTTTTTGTCTTGTCATCTAAGGATTGTACATTCTCAAGGTACACATTCCTCTATCACACACTCATCTTATGCATTTTATTTAACTCGCATATGATAATTCGAATACTTATCCCACTAATGATGTTTGGGAGGAAATTTCGTTTTTCTATCTTCCACTATTTTTTGAACCAAACCAATGAAAATATGGTATACACATTGAGTATGGGGTATATGGAATTTGGATTACTGTACAAGGTATTTACACTAAGTGTACATAACAAATATAATAATTGTACAAGGATGTACAAGACTATCATTTGTGAAGGATTTTAAGTGATTCTGAAAAACTTGTTTATTTATTTCCCCTAACCAATGATAGATGACATTCTTTACACACATTGGTTAAGCATACATTCATTTCATGCATTTTATATAACTTGTATATGGTCATTTGAATAAGTATCTCACTTATAATGATAGTAGAACAAAATTATACAACTTTTTTTTTTTTTTAAATCAAACTAATGCAAACATGGTTGACCGACCTAGTGTCAGATATTTATGAGATGATGTATGGAATTTAAATTATTGTACAATGGTATTACACTAGTTGTACAAGACAAATTTACTAATTATACAAAAGCGTACAAGACTACTTTTTGTTAAAGATTTCAAGTGATTTTGAAAAACTTTTCCATTTTTTTCCACTCAAAGATTTTTCCCCATTCAAATTCTCTTAATCAAGAATTGTTTCAAATTTTATTTTTAAATTTCATCATCAAAATTTTGTAATTGCATATTTTGTTTTTATAGTTTTAGCAATGTTCTTTCTTTCCACTATTTTTTTTTTTTTTTTGTGAAATTTTATCCAAATGAATCTATATTTAAAATTATAATCATATTTATCAAATTTTTTACTAAGATTATCTTTAATTCTTTTAATATATTTATACTCATTTATTTAAAAAATGAAAAACTAATTTATTTATTTTTTTGTAAACATGTTCTATTACCTTTCAAGTAAAAAATTAAATACCACTTTCAATAATTTTTAGATAAAATTTTATATAACATATTTTATTTGAAATTTAATTTCTAAAGTTTCACTAAAAAATTGTATTGACAAATTTCTTGTTGTGAGCCAAAATACTTTGCATTAGTTTATCTAAATAAAAAAAATATTAATATCATATTAGAATTTTATATCTTAATTATTTTTTCAATTAATTTATCTTTTTAAAAATTTTAAAATAAAAATATTAAAAATTAAAAATCTAAAAGAATATATATATATATATATAAGTGATAGTCCATTTTTAAATTTTTTTTTAAATTTGGTTAATGTGGAAAATATAAAAAATAATTAAAAATAAAAAATATATAAATGAAAGGGTAATATAAATTTAAAATAAAAAATGAAAATTAAACTAAAAGATTAAAAAAAATATTTGGATGAAAAATCCTAAAAATTTTATACTTAAAAAAAATATTATTGTTTTTTATTGGACATCAAATAGAAATACAGATGAAAAGAGAAAAAAAAAAAAAAAGTAAAAAATGAGTAATAAGGAATAGGAAAGAGAAAAAATATAAAAAAAAATTAAAATTTAATAAGTGTCTATTAAGGGGATAATACCCTTTTAACTTAATTTTTACCCTTTATTTGGATCTCGAGGCACGGTAAACGGATCTTTGATAAATTTTGTGGCTGATATCACCTCCAAAGGCAATTCTCCCGACCAAAAAACTGAAGCAGGCCAGAACTTTCAGGACACTTTGCGACGGCCAATCAATTTTAGTGTGGAAACCCGTGTCGGCCAAGCAATTTTAGTGTGGAAACTTCAGGGCCCCGTTCAGATTCTCAAACAGTCTTACCTCACCCATTACGTCAGCCCAGACAAACCCCCACTCTGCTACTATAAATCACACCATCTGCAGTCCCATTCTTCATTTCCTCTCTTAGAGTACTATCATTCATTCTCTTAGCTTCACACATAATTTCTCATCCAGAAAAGAGAAGAGAATGGCAAAATCACCGGAGCAGCAGCACCCCACCAAGGCCTTTGGATGGGCAGCCACTGACCCGTCTGGCGTCCTCTCCCCCTTCAAATTCTCCAGAAGGTCTTTGCATCTTCTACCTTGTTTTGTTTTACAGACAGTTAAAAGAATATGATGCCTCCTCTCGTTTCATTTCCTTAGTTATAATAAGATTTGCATTTGTCTCATGCAAGAAATCGTAATGTTTTGCATGATTTCAATCTATAGGTGAAGATTATGTTTCATTGTGGTTTTTTACATGAATGAAGATGATAATGGGGTTTTCATGAAAAAATTGATGTCTTGCAGGGCAACCGGGGAAAAGGATGTAAGGTTCAAGGTGCTCTACTGTGGAATATGTCACTCCGATCTACATATGGTCAAGAATGAATGGGGCTCTTCCACCTACCCTCTAGTTCCTGGGTATGTTCCCTGTTCTCTTTCCCTCCTTGCAATTTTCTTTCCAACTTTTTCCTTGTTGATCCTTGTATGAGTGTATCTACAAATGTTTTACAAAGATCTAAAGCTTAAAAGGTGTAGATTGGCCAATATGGGATTCAGACTGAGCTCCTAGGTTTCACTGACATGACATTCGAATGAAAAATAGGAGGTTGTCAATTAGGAATGTCGAGCCCTTTTAGATGGAAAAAAGAAATGGTTTGACCAGAATTAAGAAACATTGTACTTGATCATATCTGATATGTGATTTAATATTTTTTAATTTGACTAGAAGAATGTTCATATTTCCTACGGCTTTCAAGTTTCAACATCTTGTACTGGAGTCCATTTTCATCCCCAAAGCCTGAATCTTGTGGCTTTCTTTTCCACGGCTCATTAGAAATATAAACGAGACGATATAAGGAAAGCTAACAAAAAGGTTCTTGTTTCAAAGTGCGCTTTTTCATGTTCAAAAAGCAAGATGCTGATCACCTCCATAGATAATACTATCAAATTATCTTTTTCATGAACTATATATTTTTCCTTAATCACACATCTAATACCCATAGAAACTGAATTGGACAATGCAGGCATGAGATTGTAGGCATAGTGACAGAGGTTGGAAGCAAGGTGGAAAAGCTTAAAGTAGGAGATAAAGTTGGTGTTGGGTGTATGGTTGGAGCTTGCCACTCTTGTGATAATTGTGCTAATGATCTAGAAAATTACTGCCCCAAAATGATATTAACCTATGGTGCCACTTACTATGATGGAACCACCACATATGGAGGCTACTCGGATGTCATGGTTGCTGAGGAGCGCTATGTGGTTCGATTCCCGGACAACCTTCCTCTTGATGCCGGTGCTCCTCTCCTATGTGCTGGGATCACAGTGTACAGCCCCTTGCAACATTTTGGATTCACCAAACCTGGAATGCACATAGGTGTGGTTGGCCTAGGTGGGCTGGGACATGTAGCAGTGAAGTTTGCTAAGGCTTTTGGGGTTAAGGTGACAGTGATCAGTACTTCCCCTAGCAAGAAGAAGGAAGCCACAGAACACCTTGGTGCTGACTCCTTTCTAGTCAGCCGTGACCCAGATCAGATGCAGGTAACTTGAGTATGCTGCGGCGGTATTACTGTTTTTGTAACTTCTTTGGTGATTCTTTAGTTTATAATGGATTTCTGAACTTGAATTTTTATAGGCTGCCTTGGGCACAATGGATGGCATCATTGATACAGTCTCTGCAGTTCACCCTCTTTTTCCATTGATTGGTTTGCTGAAATCTCATGGGAAGCTAGTTATGGTTGGTGCACCAGATAGACCACTTGAGCTACCAATCTTTCCTTTGCTTATGGGTAAGCAATTTACTCCCCCATGTCTTAACTTGTTCTACAAGGAACAAAAATTGGATTAATGGTAGCTTATATTGATGCCACCTAGCTATTACTTCACCAAGAATACTCTATTTTGAAAAATCCATTTGTATCCACAATTTTGTATGTAACAATTACTATAAGAAAAAAGAAAGAGGGGGGAAGGAACTCAAATCAGTGAGAATGTGTATCTAACAGGAATTTGAATGGCAGGGAGAAAGATAGTAGCTGGTAGCTGCATAGGAGGGATGAAGGAGACACAGGAAATGATTGATTTTGCAGGAAAACACAACATAACGGCAGATGTTGAGGTTATTTCAATCGACTATGTGAATACTGCCATGGAGCGACTCCAGAAGGCTGATGTTAGGTACCGGTTCGTGATAGACATTGGCAACACATTGAAAGCTGCCTAAGACAAGTTGGCTGGAGAATCACCCCTGGAAAGATGAGGATTGATTTAGTGTTTTCAGTGGTGTTTCAATTATTTACCAAAGCCTTGGCTTTATTATACCAAGAGTACTGTTAGCATATCTTTTAATACGATTAGTGCATGTGCCTCGTATGATGTTTGATATCCGTCCTAAGAAAGTTGTATTACCACTTAATTGAAATGACTGTACCAGTGAGCATATCATTTTGCGTTGATGTTAAAGACTAGTGAAGAAGCTAAAAATACTTACGAGAGATGGTGCCATTTGAACTGCAAAAACCCGGGGCTCTAGTCTCGTGCCCTTCTGTGTTTTCTAGGCATTTACAGTTTCCATTAATTAAAAATAAAATTTGTACATATCCAGGAGCAGTCCATCGTTACATCTGTTGGGCAGCAACAAGAGATTCTAAGGATGAGTGGGCTGACCTGATCATGTGCAATAAACACCTGTGGCCAAGACCTGTGACCGATCGAACCTAGTTGGGGGAGAAATATTGTTTATGCTGAAGTGAAGGTGTTATAAGAACAGGGGAAAAAGCAAAAGGGTATGAATTAATTGAATGAGAAAAGGCAAAGATTGTTTTGTTCCCATTTCGAATTACTTGTTTGTCCTTTATCCATTCAATTATGAGTAGGTTTTAGTGACTATTGGAGATGCCATGACATATACATCCAAAGCAAGACAAACAAAATGATTTTAACCACCTAGTGTATCCTCTCTCTAGACAGCAATTCTGTACAACTATACAAACAGTTGGACCTACCTGTCCATGAATGCTAAGATATGGACACACAAAGAAAAAGCCAAGGCATTGGGCGGTGACAAATATTAGCTGAAACATGGCAAGGTTACACAGATGGAATTGATTTGCAATGGGAACAGAATATGGATAAATAGGGGTGGGGTATCGAGATATTGACATCATGAGCAGCATTCACAGTTCCTATTATTATGTGTCACATTACCAGTCAAATAAGGTGCCCCATGTGAAACCCAGCTCATGTATGACACCACATGTTCGCAAGAAAATGGGACTCACATTTTTGTGTTCACAAATTGTATAATATGAGTCACGAATGTGAGGTTCCCTTCCACGTGTCCTTTCCCAGCCAGACATTTTGGTGATTTAGGACAAGTAAGAAACCCATCGGGATCATTCGCCCAAGCCAAGATGAGATCCATCTGGCATCAGAAGTGAGAGGATTCTTTTCCCCCACTGGACCAGACGGCATGGGGAGTCCAAACTTCCAAACGGGAAGGACTGTCCAGTCACATCTTAAAGACCTTTGGTAAGGGTGATCATTCACACCTGACATTTGAGTGGCTAGCGGGACTCCATTTCACCCACAAGTCCATGTCAACTAATTGTTACACATAATCCAAAACGTCAATGGATTGAAGGGACAGACATCTGTCAGCCACCCTTAACTGTGATGATTACCCAACAGCCCTTAGGACATTCATCATTATAGAAGAAGGTCAAAGTGTCTAGTCAGTACTATAGTGGTTGTGTCATTAGCTTTATATAAACTCTCCAAAAAACACGAACAAGGTACGCACGCACATAAAAGCTCACTCTCTCCCTCAAATAGCTAGAACTACTCTTGTTTGACTTAAACTTTGGAGGGGCGTGCCCGAACCACCCATCCAAACATCCTTTTGGTGCAAGAAGAAAACCGTTTGGATCCAATGCAGCTAGACAGATTCTTCAAGAAGCACGAAGTAGGGAATAAGTCTGCCTAACTTCAACGAAGCTAGACGGACCTGACTCCAGTTGGCTTAGCTTCAATAGCGAACACATGGAGCTGAGGCTCAAAAATATGGTTATTTGTTGTTATGTAATGAGACCTACTTGATTTCAACTTGCGTTGACTCATTTTCAAATTCAGTTTTGGTTCCTCATATTAGTTTGGAAAATGAAGAACCTTGTCTAACTCCAGTTGAAACATCATTGTAAGCTCCCTTTGTTTTTCATCTTAAACGTCGACTATTAATGCATGACAATAATTGACCAGGGCAGTCCAGAAATGGTGTTTGAGGTGAACAGTTTTGCTCAGACGACATGATTAACCAGCCCTGTCTAAAAGATATCAACATGAACTGGTAGTATAATCCCTCTATGACCCAGCTAAATAAACCACCAAAAAATAAAACAATCACTAGAATATGAAGAAAAACAATAATAACCCACCACTAGAAGATGAAAATCCCTGCACCAACCGATATATTAATATGACTCCTTTGCTGGAGTAACAAGAACATACTAAACCAGAAACATGGCTCATCTATGTGTGATTTAGATTTAAAAAGAAAAGAAATGGACTTAACTTTAAAGACAAAAGATGGACAGAGACACACACAGAAGTTATTACAGAATCCTAAATGCATATTCAATCATGTTACCTAATTCTCAAAAAACACACCCTAAGCAATTCAAGAACTCCCACAAGTTGATGGTCCTACAAAACATGTTTTGATTTCTTGCCATTCTATGCCACTTGGCAAACCAGACCTGATTCAGATCAAGAAGCGACATTTTACCAAACATCTTATTAGCACTATCAAATCCCCTGTATTTAGGCGAAAATCAAATAGAAAAATGAAATAAGGTTCCCTTTAAACTTCTGGCTCATTATTACAGAGACAATGGCCTACCGCACTAACGATTCATAAAGAACTACTCCCAGTTGATCTTACTCACGGCCCAGAAAAGAAACGGACCTAGGTGAAATCTTTAATCAACTATGGAAGAAATAAATAAAGCTACAGTGTAAGAAAAAAAAATAAAACAATCCTAACATTTGAACCACAAACAAAGCGGCAGCATTGCAAAATAGAGGGTGAGAAGCAACCTAGGCCGGCTAGGAATAATGGAGATGGGCTGACCAGAAAATATCTGAGTAAGGTCGGAAAATAAAGGAGTTGTGGGGTCGAGAATGAGACCATAAGTAAAAACCAACAAAACATAAGACCTAGAAGTGGAGATCAAAATGCAAGGGAATGTTATACCAGAGTTAAGGTCCTTGTCATGGTGTGATTGAAGAAGAGATGACTTTCTCGCCAATGCGAATGAATTGCAGCAAGTGAGAGGCTCCTGAGCTTAGGTTTTGCGACTTTGGAGACCATTTTCAAAAAATAATGCTCACCTTTAATAATGGCCATCACTCATCAGCCAGCCACCCTGATCAATGAAATAATCACTCTTTATAGAAAATACCACTCATCAATTGCAGCAGTCATCATTGTACTTTATATTTATAGCAACAATAGATGAACATTTCTATGCATAAATGCTCAAATTTATATTTCTAAACTATCTTACAACTTGGAGGAGTTCCCTCAGATTCCAGCAACATTTCATCCCTACTATCCATGTTTTTCATACCAAAATACAATTTCAATGAAATGGGAAAAAAAAAAAAAAAAAAGAAAGAAAGAAAGAAAGAAAGAAAGAAAGAGAGAAAGAAACAATAAGTCTTTAAATTTCCTCCTTAACATCACATCAGCTGCCTTCCACCAGCCAAAAAAATATTTTTCTTTAACTTCATAAATAATTAGTGCTTTCCTTTTGAGCCAAGTGAGCATCCCCTGCATTTCAGAAGATACACAAGGCTAATTGATGATTCAAAGATTTAAGGACCCTGCATTAAAGAAGAAAACTGTTTCTTGCATTCAAAGCCACTTCCACACCTTAACTCTAATGAGCTGAAGGCAGTGATTCTCTTTCAGGGATCAAGTTAGGGACTAAAAGTCAAGGGTTCCTGTCTTGGTGGACCCAGAACAGCTACCAGTAGAGGCATATGAACTTCCACTTGAACCATCAACAGGGGCTTGATTTAGACATTCTAAAACCAAATACCTCCTCTTTTGTAACTTTATCGAGAATGTAGTAGCCTCTAGGATTACAGGAACCTGCTCACAAGCATGAATCAATGTGACAGAATAGAAATCAAGTTACATAAGACACCGAGGTAAACATAAGAAGTATTCTAAAAATATCCAATTTCTTGGTAAAGCATTTTACAGATTTAGCTAGTTCTGTTGAACTCTTATAAGAGAACAATTGGGTGTATGCTAGCAAGAAACTCCACAACAATGAAATGCATTGTTGGACAATTTGTTGCATGTATGAATGTTTGGGTGTATGTGAACAACTTGCAATGCAATACAAAATAAAGTAGAGCTCAGCAGCACTCTCAAGCATATAAGGTCAGCAAGAAAACATTTCTAAGTTACCTGTGTATTAACATTTGCAACTTTATGCACATTGAGAAGCCCAACCATGTCCTGGTAACCAGTGAGAAGATTTGCCAACTCCTTGTCCTCATCTGAAATACATGTGTCATGGATTAGAATTTTCCTTATCTTTCAGATGCTAGTATGGCATCAACTAAAAATTAGAATTGAAAGCTAAGAATGTACCAGGGATTGCTTTAACAGAAAGCAATGTATCTGCTATATGTTGCCACCTCTTGGAAGAAGAAGGTGATAGAAGGGAAGGTGGGAAAGTTATGACAGCAACTGCATTCAAATCTCTTATCATGCCTTTCAGAGATCTGATAAACGAAAGCATATCCCATTCCTACAATAACAGGCCAACAATAATAAGAGTAGACAAAACACTTTAGCATTGCGAATTCCAAACATAAGATAATTTGTAAAAATTAACAGAGGATGCCAAAAATGTGAGTATGCTTATCTAAAGCTATGAGAAGGTACATTTGACAAAGAAATTAATCTTTTATGAAAAAAAGTTTCCAAAAGGGAAAAGAACATGAAAATTCAAAGGAAAAAGAAGAGGCAATTACAAAAAACAAGCTTTAGGCAAGAGAGTATATGAGCTTATAAACGTATGCCACTGACCATGTTAGAATATTCACATTGGGGAGCACAGAAAGATTGAATGGCAACACGACCAGCACATGAAATGCTACTGTTGTTTCTGGGAATAAATCAAAAGATGGAATAAGCAAAATGTGAACAAAAAAATTAAATTTAATAATAATTATAAAAAAAAAAAAAAGACAATGGAATAAATATGAACCACCTATAATACCAAGTTGTACATCTTAAAGTACCTCTTAATAATTCAATTAAACACCCAGTAGTGAAAATAGATAAGACAAGCTTAACTACTACATCTCCAACAACTAGAAGAACATATGACCAGTAAAACAAATAAATAAGTAAAAATAAAAAAACAAGAAAACTTCCAGTAGGCTATAGCATTTTTTTTTTTTTTTGACATTGTCAAGGACATGAAAATACCCAAAAATTTTAAATAGGCTCCTGTGGAGCCTTAGAAATAATTTCTTGAAGATGATGCCTCCCATATCAAGTAAAGGAGAGTTGTGAAACCATATAGAGCAAAGAATCAAACAATGGAAACAACTAACATTGTCAGTGACATTTGAGGCAAAATAAATTGCAAAGGATATGTCTCCCCTTTTTATTTTTCATAACTCAAGTAATGGGATGTTGACATCAAGACAAGAAGTAACCATTATCTTGGTAGAATTGCAACAAAATTTTCTATATGATATAGAGAAGGGTTGTGAGACCCTATAAAGGCTAGCAAAGCATCTAGCAACTGAAACGGTGGTCACCGTTGATAAGATTTGAGGCAAAGGAAATTGTGAAATATCTTCTCTAGCTTCCTTTTTGCTTTTTCATTGCCCAAGGGTAATAGAAGGTGGACATCAAGAAGAGGTTGACATCAAGATAGCAAGTAATTTATACCTCAGTAGCATGGCAACAAACTTTTCCAAATGTAAGAGGTATATAGTTATAAAGATCTTTATCACTTTTCATCCTCGTCCTCTCAGCCTCCTTGGAAATCCAAAACTTCCACAAACATAGCTTAATGGCAATCTCCAATTCAATATCAGTAGAATTTATAACTAAGTAGAATAACCAATTAAAGAGGAATGGAAAAATCCAAACCAAAGTAGGGTGGAAATTTTAGGATTTCAAATTGACAATTCTTAAAAGGGGAAGTTTAGAATGTAACACAACAAATGGATCACATAGATTTGAAAAAGAAGTAAAGGATAAGGAAAGGTTCACCAAATCCATGATTTTTCATCTACCAACTCCCCAAGACACATAAGCTCTACAAATTGCTAGACCCCAGTGACATGGGGTTGACCACAAACACGCCACTGGGTAAAATGGCAAAAGCAACTATCTTGACATTCGAGGACCATTTCAAATGTAGTATTGTTTTTGTTGACTGGAAAAAGTAAAAAATATGTACAAGAAAATATATAAATTTACCTTGAAAATTGAGCCAAAAATTTGGCACAACAGTCTCTAAGAGCAGCAAGGTTTGGAGGATCTTGAATGCTGAGACAACATATGTTCTGTGCGGTGAGAAAGTGTCTCTCCAAGGGCTTTCGCAAGTCAAAGTCATTGCAGTACTCATGCTTGGTATCTACATGATTATAATATATAGTGAGATCCTTCTATGACTGCATGACATAAAATGCAGTGAAAAGCATGACTGCCTCAGCTGTGAGAGCCATCAAACTAGATTTATTTCTTTAACATTTGCAGAGACATACCATAGTTTGCCATGAAATTATGTATCATTTCCTTCACTATGAAAACTATATCTAATTATTTAACCAATGAGGTATTCCACGATGATCAAAATTGAAAAAAAATATTTAGGACAACACTGCTTTCTTCTTTTCTAGTAACCAAACCTATGCTTGAGTATTTTCAGACTTTTTAACAGTTAAATGATGATATAAAACATAAAGGTCTTCTTATTCCAAATTCATACTCCTAGGGCCCCTGATTGCAAGCACAGGAAAGATCCAAGTAAGTGGATATTCCAACAACAGCTCCTCTCTTCGCTTCAATACCATCTTCAAGCTGAAAGCCCTCACAGCTCCAAGAGCAGATAAAGGGCAAACCACTTCTGAGGGAATTTCCCTGGCTAGTCTATAAGTCCCTGCCCTGCTTTGGCTCCCTCTCCCCATTCTTTTCTTATTATCTCAGATGTCCATTCAATAAGAGCTATTTTGGACAGCCCTACTAACTCATATTCTTCTTTTCAAACAAGAGCTCCTAGGCAAGGAGGGACTTTTGCTTCTGTCTGTGCAAAACCAATTTGCCCAATCCTTGACATACTTATACTGGGTGCCCAGACCAGAGAAAAGCTAGGAAATAGAGAGAGTGGACGTGAGGCATGGCAAAAGGTGAAGGAAACCAGGGATTTTTTCCATTTCTTGGAGAACGGTAAGAGCTTCCCCAACAAGGACTGATAATGAAGCCTCTTCACCGATAATGTTAGTTTGATTGGATGCTATTTTGACGAGCCCCTTAAGGAAAAGCCCTTATTTGCCCTGAACCTCTTTGAACAACTACAATGATCACCATTTATGCTGCAGCATCTATATGTCGACAATGGCATGAAGGAGGTTACTAAGGCATTTCAAAAGACTTGCATCTGATTCAACAGCAGGGGATTCAATAAGAGCATATTAGTGCAAAAGAGCTAACATCCGATTTGCAAACAGACCTGGCTTGGGACAGGCTAGCTTGCTTTTAAGAGTTTAACCAGAATGCTACTTTCGTTATACAATAACATCTATGAATTAAACCAGAAGATAAGCAGCAGTAACCTAAAATAAGCAAATGTAGCAATGACGCTATACAAAAACTTACCTCTATGACTATCAAAATTTGGCTGATGTTCACCAAAATACTTCTTGTACTGCCAAGCAATCCTCAACCCCTTCTCCTGCAACTAACAAAACATTTGCAAATTTTCAATTTTCTAAATCACTGTCAGGAAAAAAAATAAAAAAGTAAGACAAATAACCAAAAGAAAAGCACCTGTTCAGGATCACGGTTATGAGATCTATCATCTTTAGATAATACTGGGCTAGGCAAAGTACCCAAAAAAGCTCTTGGGTCTTTTGATGGACTGGCATAGAGAAGGGGTTGGTTGTGAACCAGTCCTTGTGACATGAAATTCCTCAACAAAAGCATATGATGAGGCGCTTCTGTGTCTTCCATCACCATGACAAGGCTTCCAAGAGGGAACCCACCACCTAAAATCTCTGAATATCAAAGATGGAGAAAAAGGCCTGTTAAGAAAACACCAGAAAAATAAAAATAAAACTAAAAACATACAGAATGGTTGAATAATAGCAATTGTGCCTATAACTACTTCCATGAAAAGGAAGTGATGGAGGCTTACTGTCAAGGTCTGGTATTCCAGATGAGAGAAAGATTGTGCCATTGGGTCCACTCTTGAGTCCCGGGGCCTGAGGCGCAGGGGCAACTGATGTGTTGCGAGAGAAGCTACTCATCCTAGTCTTCATTGCAGCCATGGCTGCAGCAGTGCTCTCTACCACTTCTACTTTCAAAAACAGAAAATAAATTATTAATGAATTGTGAAAGAATGCTTACAGCCCTATGGAGAAAGCCAAACCCTACCAATTGTATGATTCGAATGCTTACAGCCCTATGGAGAAAGCTAAACCCTACCAATTGTATGATTCGAATTTTTAATCTTATATAAGCAAAAATCAAACTCATGATTTTTGTGATTGGATTCTATTCAGCGTGCTCTTCCAATCGTCTCATTTTTCTAGGAATCAATTTATAAGCCTGAAATATATTTCAAAGAAAATTACAAAACTAAAATGGACTGAAAAAGAATGGACTGTTTTTGTGAATTTAGATGGGTCTTGCCACTGAATAGTTCCATGTGCCAAACGGAATGAAATTCATCATTACAAGCCTATCGCACATTTTATCGAACATACAGTGTGCGACTCAAGTTGTTTCCATAACAAAAAGTAACAGAATAACAACAACAAATTAAAAATAATGAATTATGATTATTCCAGCAGTGAGTAAAGGAAACTAGGAAAGACAACGCTCAGTTTGGTTGTTGAAAAAAGGTAGGAAATGAAAAAATAAATAAATTGGCGAAAACTGGTAGAAACAAACCTCTGTTTCAGCTAGGTCTAACACAATCTTGGCTTAGGTTAGTTGATGAGAGTTTTTTCCTTTCTTTTTCTTCAGAAAGAAAAATTCAAAGTTCCCTATTCGTCTTCCTGTGTTTTCTTAGCAACCAAGCAGGAGGAGGGGTTCACTATATTGAAGGTAAAACAGCTCTCACCAGGGCTTTGTCAAGTTGAGGAAGTTCAGAGCTTCATACGACGGCTGGCCTCTGCAAGTGCGATCAACTCAGCCCTGTCTGACTCGGAGACACAGTTTACAACTCGGAACTCACTCATCCGAAAGTACAAAGACAAACCAAGTAACAACCCTAATCCGGCTCCACAATAAACGGGTCGGGTTTTGTTGACTTAGATCCGCATCCAACCGAGTAAGCCTTTCATAAATGACATTAAATCCATGAGTATTTTCTTTGCTAAAAAACCATGTCCTTGAATTTTATTTATAGCATCATTTATTTAAAATATTAATTATAACTAGTATTTATAATACTAAAATTTATCAAATCGGATATTTAAACAATTTTCAAATTTTTATTAGGAGTAGCAATTTTTATACAACACTATACAATGATTTGAAAACGACACAAATTTTAACGGGTTCATGTTATGTGCAGCATAATTTTGTTGACCTACATAAATCATTTCATAAATAAGTTGGGTTTACGTTTTCTCGTTCAACCCATCTAACTCATTTAATATGTTTACTTATTGTTGTCAAAATGGCCTATTAATGATCTAATTGTTGTAAATGAAGTAGTGAATGACCACATTGATGGTCATTTATGCACTCCATTTACTCATCTTTAAGATGAGTAATGGGAGTTCATATTATGAAACCTATAAAAGGCTTCATGTAAGAAGCATCCCAAGAAAAAGAAAGAAATTTTATTCCTCTCATTCTCTCTCTCTCTTTCTTTCATTCTCTCAACACTTCTCTTTGATTTCTTCCATCTCTATATATATATATATATTATTAAAGTAATACATAGTCATCCATACTTTTATTTAAGTCACATTTATTCTCATTTTACAACACATTATCAACACAAATTGCTTTGAAAGTAATTCTTGTATCTTAAACTTGAAGTTATTTATATAGAATAAAATTTTACATATTTATATTATTGTTGATTTATTTTGTTACATATTGTTAAAAGTTATAAACAAATTATTTGATTTTGTTTATAATCAAAGTTATACCAATGCTATCAATTTATTATAATTGATTCTAATAATATTTTTTTGTCATATATATGAAGTTATTTGACAATGTCGAATCTCACAAAACTCAAATTTGTGACACTTGACATTTCGGGAAAGAACTATCTATCTTGGATCCTTGATGCTAAAATACATCTTGATGCAATGAACCTTGGAGCTACAATCAGAGAAAGAAATCAAGCATCCCTACAGGATCGCGCAAAAGCATTGATTTTCCTTCGCCATCATCTCCATGAAGGTTTAAAAAATGAGTATCTTACGGTAAATGACCATTTTACTCTATAAAGTAATTTGAAGGAAATATATGACCACCAGAATACTGTGATTCTCCCAAAAGCTCGATATGATTGAATGCACCTAAGGTTGCAAGATTTTAAAACTGTTAGTGAATACAACTCCGCACTTTTCAAAATCAGCTCTCAATTAAAGTTGTGTGGAGAAAAAATCATAGAAGAAAACATGTTAGAGAAAACTTTTACTACATTTCATGCCTCGAATGTGCTCCTGCAGCAGCAATATCGACAACGTAGATTTACAAAATATTCTGAATTAATATCATGTCTTCTTGTTGCTGAACAAAATAATGAGCTTTTGATGAGAAATCATCAGTCTCGTCCAACTGAATCTGAACCATTCCTTGAAGTGAATGCAATATCATCTCAAACTCGTGGACGTGGACGGGGATGAGGAAGAAGACGTAGTCATGGTCGTGGAAGAAATCCCCGATACCATGGTTCTTATAGTAATAATTCTCAAAAAATAAAAACCTCATTGCACCACCAGAAGTGGAACAATACTAAGACAATACAAGAAAATGGGAAGCATTTACAAGATAAACCTCCTAAGAACCATGAGAATAATTGTTATAGATGTGGTATGAAGGGGCATTAGTCGCATACTTGTCGTACGCCCAAACATTTGGTCGACCTTTACTAAACATCAATAAAAGCAAAAGGAAAAGAGATAGAGATGAACTTTACCGATGGTGATGGATTGGACCTAACCTACTATGACATTGATTTCTTTGGAGGTCCTGATGAAAAAACAGACCATTTGATAAATGATGAGAAAATTAACATTGATTGATGTTACTTTATATATGAAATAATATATTATTATGTCTTATATTTATATCTGACTTACTTTGTTATTTACAATATGCCTTGTTTTTTTGTTATATCTGAAATCCATGTGCTATTTTGTCTCAAGATGAATGAGGATGATGTATGTTTTGCAGACTGTGCGACCACGCACACAATTCTTCGAGATAAAAGATATTTCCTCGAATTGACATTAATAAAAGCTAATGTAAGTACCATATCTGGTACTACAAACTTAGTTAAAGGCTCTGGAAGAGCAAACATAACGTTGCCAAATGGAACTAGATTCCATATAAATGACGCTTTATATTCTAGCAAATCCAAAATAAATTTGCTTAGTTTTAAAGATCTCCGTAGAATTGGATATCATATTGAAACTATGAATGAAGATAATGTAGAATATCTTTACATTACTTCCATTATATCTTGCCAGAAGCTTATAATGGAAAAACTATCGGCTTTCTCCTCTAGGTTGTATCATACAACTATAAAGCCTATTGAATCATATGTTGTCGTGAACCAGAAGTTCAACGACCCAAAAGTTTTTGTCCTTTGGCATGACAGGCTAGGTTACCCAGGGTCCTCAATGATGCGTCAAATAATCGAACACTCACATGGGCATCCACTAAAGAACTAGAAGATTCTTTCGCCCAATGAATACTCATGTGTTGCCTGCTCATAAGGTAAATTGATAAACAGACCATTTTTTACTAAAGTCATATCTGAGTCACCAATCTTTTTAGAAAGAATACATGGGGACATATGTGGGTCTATCCATCCACCATGTGGACCATTCCGTTATTTTATGATCTGAATAGATGTTTCTATTAGGTGGTCACATGTTTGTCTCCTTTCTACACGTAACGTTGCATTTGCTAGACTTCTTGCACAAATAATCATATTACAAACACAATTTCCAGATTATCCAATTAAGACAATACGTCTTGATAATACTAGCGAATTTACTTCTCAAACATTCATTGACTATTGCATGTCAGTAGGGATAAATATTAAGCATCCTGTTGTTCATATTCATATCCAAAATGGTTTACCAGAATCCTTCATCAAACCCAATTAATAGCTCGACCATTACTAATGAAAACCAAATTACCTACTTCCGCCTGGGGACATGCTGCAGTTTTAGTCCGTATTCGACCTACAACTTACCATGAATACTCCCCTTCATAACTTGTGCTTGGAAAACAACCAAATATCTCTCACTTACGAATCTTTGGTTGTGCAGTATATATAACAATTGCACCTACACAACGCACTAAAATGGGTCCCCAACAAAGACTTGGGATTTATGTAGGTTTTGATTCTCCATCAATCATAAGATATCTTGAACATTTGACAGGCGATGTTTTTACAACCCGTTTTTTGGATTGTCATTTTAATGAGAGTGTTTTCTCGTCATTAAGGGGAGAAAAGTCGATTCCTGAATAACGACGAGAAATTAGTTGGAAGACATCTACTATGACCCATCTTAATTCTCGTACAAATCAATGTAAACTAGAAGTTTAAAGGATCATTCATTTTCAAAATCTTGCAAATCAATTACCAGATGCATTCATTGATACAAAAAAAGTGACAAAGTCACATATCCTGATTGCAAATACTCCAACACAGATTGATGTCCCTGTAGGACAGTTAACAAATGAATCTAAGATACGCTTGAAGCGTGGTAGACCTGTCGGCTCAAAGGATGTAACTCCCCAGAAGAGGAGAACCCAAGAAAAACTTGGCACTCTAGAAGAGGCCATCAAAATGACTGATCAGTTTAAAATTGATAAATCTATAACCCTATAATAGGCACAAATAATGCAGAAAGCCCCTGAAGAGGCACATATTGAACAAGAAGCCCCTGAAGATCCACATATTGAAGGAAAAGCCCCTGAAGAGGCACAGGTACTTGAAAATTGTAAGATCTCAGTAAATTATGTACACGCGGGAGAAAAATGAGATCGAAATAATATTATTATTAACAATATTTTTGCTTTCCAAGTGGCCTCTGAAGTCATAAGAAATGATGAAGATCCTGAACCACGAAATGTGGAAGAACGTCGACATAGAAATGATTGGCCAAAATGAAAAAAAGCTATACAGGCAAAGTTAAACTCATTAACAAAAAGAGAAGTTTTTGGACTTATAGTCCAAACACCTGAAGATGTAAAGCCTATTGGGTTCAAATGGGTATTTGTACGAAAGCGCAATGAAAAGAATTGAAATCATAAGATATAAAGCGCGATTAGTAGCACAAAGTTTCTCGCAAAGACCTGGTATTGACTACGATGAAACATATTCTCCCGTCATGGACGCAATCACATTTCGTTTCTTAATTAGTTTGGCAGTCTCAGAAGAACTGGATATGCGTCTCATGGATGTTATTACAGCATAGTTATACGGATCCATGGATAATGATATATACATGAAAATCCTTAAAGGATTTAAATTGCCTGAAGCAAATAATACAAAGTCTCGTAGCATGTACTCAATCAAGTTACAACGATCCTTGTATGGATTAAAGCAATCTGGACGCATGTGGCCTGATGAAAATGCTGATCTAATGAAATCACCACACCAACAGTATGAAAGTACATTAACATTTGCTTTCAGATTATCATTTTTAAGAATCTTTTGGAATAAACTTGTGCAACCATCTTGAAGAATTAGACCTTGACCAACCCATTTTATATCTTCTAGACTTAAACCCTTCAATTCTCCAAACTGAACCACTCTTAAATTTGTCTTTTTCTCAAAATCAGAAAGTTGCTCAAGTGCTTTACATAGGCCTTCATAGTTGAATTTTTCCACTATAAAAACATAGGGGTGTATAAGAATAGGGTTTTTAAATTATGTCCTATCTCAGTTACATTTTCCTGTATCGTTTTCAAAAAAAAAAAAAATGGAAACCAACAAGAAGCGATCTTAATTATCAGCTATCATACCTGTTTCACTAGGGATAATGTTTTATAAGCACTCTAACTTGTATTTCGTACATGATTTGAGTGCATTATGAGTTGCGTGGAAGATCTAAGTCATAAGTTCATTGCAAGTAGATGACTTGTCCATAAACACTTTGTGGGCTTAAGCAACCTATTAGAGATTGTAGTGTACTACTTCCTAATTAGAAGGATGACTGGTCTTGGCTATCGGGATAAAATTCTCATGGTGAGTGTACTAGTGTATATGGTTACATATTGGACAAGATTTACAATAAGTCATGATATAAGGCTATTGTTAGGATAGAGCCCTTAAAAACATAATATGATGTAATAAATTTGGAATTTGTTATTTATTTAATGATGTTCCTGTTTCACTTTTATCTATCCTTATTCCATGTATTATACTTTATGAGCATTCTTGCATACATCTTTTGCATTGTATCGCCTTAGCGAATACTTGCTAAAAGAAGGGTATGTGAATAACCCTATATGCCCATGCATCTTCATTAAGAAATCAGAAACGAGATTTGCAATTATTGCGGTGTATGTTGATGACTTAAATCTTGTTGAAACTCCTGAAGAACTCACAAGAACAACAAATTACTTGAAAAATGAATTTGAAATGAAAGATCTTAGAAAAAAAAATTTTGTCTCGACCTGCAAATCGAGCATTTTCCAAATGGAGTTTTAGTACATCAATCAACATATATTAAGAAAATTTTGAAGCATTTTTATATGGATAAAGCGCATCCTTTAAGTTCTCTAATGGTTGTCCTATCACTTGATGTGAAAAATGACTCATTTCGTTCTTGCGAAAATGATGAAGAGTTACTTGGTCCTGAAATACCATATCTTAGTGTTATTGGTGCACTTATGTATCTTGCCAACTGTATACGTCCAAACATTGCTTTTTCTGCCAATTTATTAGCAAGATACAGTTCCACTCCAACTCGAAGACATTGGAATGGTATCAAACATATATTGCGTTATCTTCGCGGAACTACTGATATGGGTTTATTTTAGTTAAGGAAATCAAAGCAACAATTGCTTGGATATGCAGATGCAAGATATCTTTCAAATCCACATAAAGGTAGGTCACAAACAAGGGTATGTGTTTAATTACAATGGTACTGTTATTTCTTGGAGATCTGTCAAATAAACAATGATCATCAAATCATTCAGAAATACTGGCAATTCATGAAGCAAGTCGTGAATGTATATGGCTAAGATCGATGATTCAGCATATTCGAGAATCATGTGAACTCTCTTCTATCAAAGGTGACCCAACAATATTATTTGAAGATAATGTTGCATGCATTGCACAAATAACAGGGTGTTATATTAAAGGAGATAAAACTAAACACATTTTACCAAAATTCTTTTATACACATGAACTCTAGAAGAGTGGTGAAATTGATGTGCAACAAATATGCTCAAGTAATAATATAGCAGATTTATTCACAAAATCATTACCAACCTCAACATTCAAGAAGTTAATACACAGGATTGGAATGCGTCAACTCAAGGATATCGACATGAGGGGGAGTATGCTTGTAAAAGGGTGTTAGTGTATTGTGTTCTTTTTTCTTTCATCCAGGTTTTGTCTTACTGGGTTTTACTGGCAAGGTTTTTAACGAGGCAGTCCTAATATACCAAGAAAAGAATATTGTACTCTTTTCCTTTCGCTAGGTTTTTCCTATAGGGTTTTTTACTAGCAAGGTTTTAATGAGGCATATTCTTTTAATATGGTGGTCATCCAAGGGGGAGTGTTGTATATGAAGTGGTGAATGACCACATTGATGGTCATTTATGAACTCCATTTACTCATCTTTAAGATGAGTAATGGGAGTTCATATTATGAAGCCTATAAAAGGTTTCTTACACCCCATGTAAGAAGCATCCCGAGAAAAAGAAAGAAATTATCTTCCTCTCATTCTCTCTCTCTCTCTTTCTTTCATTCTCTCAACACTTCTTTTTTATTTCTTCCCTCCCTCTATATATATATTATTAAAGTAATACATAGTCATCCCTACTTTTATTTAAGTCACATTTATTCTCATTTTACAACACCAATGAGTTTATGACGTGTTTAACTTATATAGATATATTAATTTTATAGTTAAAAATTTTAATGATTAACTTCATTGTAAAATTAAAAATATTTTATAATTGGAACATAAAATAAAATAATAAATGAGTGTAAAATTAAATTTTGGTTTATTTTCTATATTATTAAAATATTATAATTAAAATTAAACACTTAAATTAATCAATATTTTAAGAAAATTAAACTAAATAATATTGTATAAGTTTCAAATTTTAAATGGATTAAATGAGTTATAATTGTGTTAAAGAAGTAAATAGTTCTTCATTCAATAGAAAAGTTCCTAATTGAGTTTCACATCCTTTTTCCCAAGAGTGGTTGGAATAAGTGATTGGTTCAAAATTGTTCTTGACCACCATGAAGTCATTGTTGAAGTCTATGCAATTTCCCAAGAGTTCTTCATAGTTTTAGTCTTGGTTTTGCCTATGTCTCACGTTCCTTGGTGAAAGGTTTTTACCTACTTCCATGTCCAAGATGTTTACCTTAGATGTCTTCTCAATATTCTTCCATGGATCTTACATCTTTTGATTCCTCAAATTGGCTATAAGATGTTATTCTTGAGGGCTTCAAAAAAGAATGGAAATCTCCTCCACCAATAGTCCTATAACTTGAGGAAATTATAATTTTTTTTTATTTATAGATTAAATATGTTTTATCCTCTTAACCTTTGACGTGTTTTATAATTTGCATCCTCACATTAAAAACTTGATACTTTGATCCCCAAATTTGTTAAAACGCAACACTTTATAAGCTTATTAAAAACAAAAATCAATAAATAGCTTGTTGAGTAAAGAAACAATACTAACATGCAAAATATATATATATTACCCAAGTTTGAAGTTGTTACACTTTGCAGTTGCATGCAAAAATTATGAATAATCATACAAAAAATTTTATAAAGCAAAAAATAAAAACTAATAGTTAGTATTTGGAAAAGTTTACTTCAAAACTATTAATTCAAAATGAATTTTAACCAATTTTATACTATCGTTCAAATAAAAGTATAAAAAAATATCAATCTTTTTTTTATAATTTTATATTGAGGACAAAGTATTGGAATTTAATATGTTATTAAGGGTAAAATGTCTAGTTTGAATATGAAATAGCAAAATATAAAACACGTGGGAGCAAAATGTATTTAATCCTTTATTTATCTAGCCTTGCTTTTATCACCAAGATTGAAGATTGACATGACAAGTGGCATATAATCTCATGTCGTGGCCCACGAGTTGTACCAAGCCCAACTAACCCACATATATTAGCTATGCTCCTGGAACGGGCACTAATTATTAAATAAGGCTTTTGTTTTCTCTCAAAGTTTCGATGTGACAATGATTAAAACATTAATAAAGTCGATTGAAATCGGCATGACAAGTGACACAAAAATCTCGTGCTATGGGCCACACGTTGGACCAAGCCTCATAGATGGCCGGGATAAGTAATAGATGACCTATGCCATTATATCATTCATAAACTATAAATTTCATTTGTAAATTATAAATATCTTTTATATACTATGCTATAAATTAATTAAAATAAAATTATTATAAATAAATTAAATTTAATTATTTTATTATATGTTTTTTTATAAAATAACTATATATTTCTTCAATAAAATATCTTTAATATATATTATTATTATTATTATTTATTTAATATTTATAAATTTTGAATTTTGCTCCATTCATATATAATTTTTTTATTAAAATTTGTATTCATTAATATTTTCATTTTTAATTATTTTGGACATCAAGGATTTTTCTAGAATCTGTCGGACATAGAATAGTTGAAACTTATTAAATATATAATAAGTAATTTGTGATAGTCCGGGAGATAAAATTTGTTGCGCAAAAGAATGCAGCTATCCAAGATCCGAAACTCTCTTCAGAAAGTCTGACATAAAAAAATGTGCCCGAACTGGAAACTCCATATCCAGGAGGAGATCCCCCACCCCAGAGAGCGACTTCACAGACTCACAGTCCAATACGAAATGTCGAAACCGCCCTCTCCACAGGCGAAGCCCCAGTAGCAGTACACATGGGCAGTGATGAGCACGCCTTACACAGTACGCTCAAGGGGTGGTTTTATCGAGAGCTTGAGTAGAGATGCGGTGCAGTGGAGAGAAAGACAAAGATGATCGTGCCGTTAATTTAGAATTATTATTAAACAGTCAGTCAATCGGATGATTCAGAAGGCATCAGAGAGGTGACAGCGATACAACATTTGACAAACCCCTGTAGTTGCTCCTCTCTCTAACAGTCCTTGTAAAGCGGCCCTATCCTTTGTACATGAACTACCCTTTGGACTCACCGGTGTCGCCCCAGATCTTGGCTCCTCTCCACCTCCTCCCTTTCCCCTTTTTCCTTTGTTTTTATGTCAATTTTCTTGTCTCCTTGTGGATGGAGAATATATAAAAACCTTTTTCTTTTGTTCTGATGGCTAGTACACGAGCTCGCTACGATCTACAGTGGTTTTTCAAAGGGAAAGAGCGCATGTAGTAGGGTTTTCTTTTTCTAAAATTCTGTCTAATACCAAATGAGTAACATATGATCTGATTAAAGCTGTGGCTGTGATCATTTAATGCAGAGTGAAGTTACATAATGTAGATTGAAAAGGCCTTCTATGTTTACTTCTTTGATTGATAAGCTTGAAGAGTAAATGTGTTCAATAAAGTTTATGTTACATCACATGTCACTCGATTTACTTAAACGCAAACACTTGATTTCAAGAACATATTGTTTTTATTCTAATTTAATGGCACACATCAACATGCTCCTTTCAATCTTGACACTCTTTTTAAGGGTCATATAGTGTAAGGCAAGGTAAGAATTATGTACTTAAGATAGATAAAACTTTTTCTATATGAATTATAGGACCTTTGTTGGAGATAGTTTTTTTTGGTGGCAAAAGATTTTCTAAAATATATTGGTGCAGTCTCAGGTAGGTGGCAGGTGCTGTTCGCCAATTACTAGAAGGTGTCTTAACAAGCAACTTAATCAATACGTACGTCCAGAAGATCCACTTTGACAATAATAAAGTACGGAAAAGCCGACCAGCAAATGCAGAGAATCTAGCATCTTTAATCCAATTTCCTGATCCATATGTTAAAAGATGGAGTCTCATTCATTAATGCAACCCCAAAAACAACCTAAGTTGTCGATACATGTTGAAAGATGGAGTGATGTACAACTTCAAACATTTTTCATGTTGCCAAAGATTAAAAAAACGTTTCAGTTCAACTTTAGTATTATCCATGAAGCTCAGACCTCAGGCCCTCAGCCTAGCTAACAAAAACGAAAAATTAATATGGCCTCCAAAGGGAGAAAGAAAAGGAAAGAAGAGGATGATGGAAGTGGTTAGATGGGAGATGGGGTTGAGGCCCGTGAGATGTAACGTATTGGTGAGTGGTAGAAACATAAGTGTTTGGTGTGTGGGTCTCACGAGAATCCGGCCACCCCTCTCACGAGCTCCTCTCTCTACTCTCTTCTCTCTCATATCTGGACTTAGCTGTTTTATCAGATCAAGTAAGTTTACGGCGCCACACGTTTCTCCTACACGACCCCCACCCATATGTGCATTGCCTCCCATACGTTTGAGTTGTTTGTATTAACGTCTCCTTGGGCGGTTGCCACCTTTTTTTCTGTTGTATATTTCATTATGAAGTTACCCATCTAACCCTCTGAGTCTTAGCCCCCGCTGATGGTGATGGATGATCGCTAGCTGCTCTAGCACAAGGATCCACGTCATGGGTCAATATTGATCATTTGGTATATTAATTAATGAGAAAAAGAAAGTTGTGATCTTATAGAATTACAAGTATTTGTACAACACCACATTAAAATGTACTAGACTAGATCGTATCTATAAACCATCGTGTAGCAAAGTACATATATTGGTTATGTATTAGAAAGTTGAAAGAAGTCATGTTGTGACGAATCAAGATGCAATAGAGAATTGAACTCAAAAGACCACAAAGCATCATATATATAGACACAAACGCTTGAGAGTTGGGGTGTCAAGACTAGAGGTCTCGTTGGCATTTATCTATATATGTACTTATATGTAAAGAAAATACAAATATTTCCTAAATTTGATTTTAGTTGAATTCGTAGATCCATTTATGAAAGCCAACTTTAATGCAGTGATCTTTGGCACATGTGGAGAAAAGCTCAAGCTAAACTTTCCCTCCACAGTCGACACCCTCTTAAGAGAGAGAGAGAGTAGAAAGGATCTTGTGTACTGCTGGTTTACAGAATGTGATATTTCATCCAGACAACAATAGTGAAAATAAATAAGGGGATGATGAGGACCGTTAAGATATAGTCATAGAACTGGTTGAAAGGTATCTTTGCAGTTTTAAGGGTCTTCACATTGGTACTTTCTTCTGCTTCTCTGACTCACATCACTCTAAAAGACCCAATATAAAGCCAATCGGTAGTTTGAGTTGTAAAGGTTGTTAATTCAAAGTTGATAGGCCAAAATACAGCTCTTTAGGGTATGTTTTTGGTCTAAAGTTAATTTCCCTTTTAAAGCATATATAATTGGCCGTTCTAAAGTGTTACCCACAACTGCTTGGGTGTTTTAGGCCTTGGTGATAAGGTGGGGGACGCCTTTAGAAGTGGAATTCAGGATTTACTGGTCTGGGAGTAGGGCTATGTGGAGGGAGAGATGAGATTTTTACACGTGTAAGCATTGGGGCCTGCAAAGTCAGGTGGGGTTATCTCGGTTAAAAGGGACATTACATGGGAAGATATAGACAAAGCTGCTGTGGGTGGCAGCCCCACTGCTGCTGTTGCCTCTCACTGAACCCCTTCCACCCCCTACTACCATCACTCCCCCCTACTATCCCTTTCAAAGCTGCCTCCCATTTTTAACTTGCTACCTATATTCCATCTAATCGATTGCAAGCTTTCATGCATACATGTTAGTGTATATGATTATGATCCCATTCATAATACATCCATCATGCGTCATGATCTCACATGTTTCACATATTAAAGTAAGGTTTTAAGACCCATTATTAATTGATTGATATCATATAATGGATCACATATTGTTTCTATCTAATGTGTGTTAATTAATGAAACCAAAGAACTTTATGGCATAAACCTTCTGACTGCTTGAATAATCCTAAGGTTTTTTGAATATTGTTTCTTCAAACTAATATTGCTTCAGCCCTATGTAATAATGATATGAACATTTATACAGCGTATTTTGTTACAGGATACAAAAAAATTGTAGCATTAATTGCTAGTGGAGTACCAGAAGTCCTGCTTATAATGGATAATAATAAAACCAAGTTAAGAAAGGCTAATGTAGTCCCATGTATGTGTACATGGGCTATTATGATGATTCATCAATACCCCACAAATTTTCCATCATCAGCCACAATCAAGAAGGATGTGTATAGTGGATCTCTTTGTTCCGCCAGCTCAGTTTCAGATCATCTCCTTTCTTTGTCTCTACTCTCTCTCTCTCCCCCTCCGTCTACAGGGATATATAAACCGACTCCTTTTTCTAATGGGATCTGCTTCTCTCTCTCTCTCTCTCTCTCTCATGTAGCTTTCTTTATTCTATCAGATCTAACATATAAATACAGCGAGCTGATATATATTTCCTATTGCCTCAATCTCTCTTTGATGAAGGTCACAAGAGCCCATCAACATCTCTCAATCTTTCAGCCCCATGCATGAACCCATTGAATTGAGTATCTTTGCCTCTGCAAAAGGAAACTAAGCAACCCAGAAAAACACCCACAACTAATTCTTTATCCACCTCTCTCTTTCCCATCTCTACCTATTTTTCTCTTCTGGGTTTTCTCTTCAAGTCCGTGCATAAAATCTCTTATGATGTCGCCGGATGATATTCCGGCAAATCCGGTCAGCAAAGATGAAACCCAAGGCTCCGGCGGCCGGAAAACGGGTGCTCACAGGCCTCCGGACCAAGTCCTCAAGTGCCCACGATGTGACTCACCCAACACAAAATTCTGCTACTACAACAATTACAGTCTTACACAGCCCAGACATTTCTGCAAGACATGTAGAAGGTACTGGACGAAAGGAGGAGCTCTACGCAACGTTCCGATTGGAGGCGGCTGCCGGAAAAACAAGAAGATAAAATCGTCTTCAAGGCTTTCTGGTGATTCGAAGGATGTCGGTGCATCTTCGGAGATGGGTGGATTGAAGTTCTTTCATGGTCTCTCTCCAGCCATGGATTTTCAGCTCGGTGGGCTTCCTTTTCCAAGGCTTCATTCGTCAACACCTCCTGTTTACAACCAGTTTTCATCATTTGGGGACATCTCAGCAACTTCTGCTGCTTCTGCAGCTGTTTCTACTCCTTGTTTCAGCATCGATCAACCCGGGAGCTCAAGTTCCTTGATGGGGTTCAATAATCCACTTCCTTCTGTTCTAAAACAAGGGGAGAGTGGTGGATTTGGAGGTGCAATTCAGGACATGGGTTCTATGAATGTTCACAGTAGTCTTGCATCTTCCATCGAGTCCTTGAGTTCCATAAACCAAGACCTGCACTGGAAATTACAGCAGCAGAGATTGGCGATGCTGTTTGGGGGAGAGAATCAGAAAGACAGTAGCGTTTCGTCTGTTCCTCCGGAAAATCAGAATCAAAAACTGCAACCCATTTTGTTTCAGAACCTGGAGATCTCAAAACCAGAAGTTTGCGCCGTTGGTAATTCAAGAAAGGACAGCGCCAGTGGCAACCCAGCAACTGAGTGGTTCTTTGACACCTACACACCAGTAACCCCCACCACTACAAACACTAGTACTGGCGGCAACGGCAACGATAACACAAACCACTGGAATGGAATTCAAGCTTGGAGCGATTTGCATCAGTACAGTACTTTGCCCTAGTTGAGGAGCATCAAGAGGTAGCCCATTTAAAGAAGATGAAAAGACTGGAAAACATACCAAGAATTCTGAATTCTCTAAAGTCGAAACCCATCTCCCATATATGTATCTTCTTGTTTTATGTGCCGGTGCAGATCCACAACAAAAAGTAGGGCAAGAGAGAAAAGTAACGTTGTTTTTTTTTTTTTTTCCCTTTTTTTTTAGTTTCCCCTTCTATTTATAAATGTTGTAGCAGGGTGATCCGATCAATAGTTTTCGTTCTTGATGTCGTTGCCTTTGTTGATGATGGTGAATCTCCATTTTGTTTGCATGTTCCTACAAAAACGCAGGACTATTACTGTTTATGGGTAGCAATAAAAGACTAGTTGTAGAACGAAGTGAAAGCGGTGGGGATTTCTTTCTCCATCTCAAAATGTGTTTGATGTTTCTATCTGTTTCTCCATCAAGAAGGAATGGATTGCAAATTATGATTCGGGGACTTAGAATAAGAATATAGCTTCTGTTATTAGATTGCAGCAGCTCTTTATGAGGAGATGCTGTCTCTCATCCATCCCTTTTTTTTTCCTGTTTTTTTTTTTTAAGTTCTCTCCGTCGACTCTCATCTCTACTTCTCAATCGCTGCTTTGGGATCTGTGATAGATTTTGAACTGTTATTGAATAGATTTAATGCCATATCTTTGATTTGTTTTATGTTCAGTCAGTCTTCAGAACTCTCACTGTCTCAGTGTGTCTCTCTCTATCGGGGAACTGAGCCTCAGGCTCCTCAGCTACCGAACAATATGAAACAGCACAGTAGCTGGGTAAGGTCTTCACTGCTCGACGTGTTCCTAGCGCTGTGATGTTTAAGCCTAGCCTACACTGTCCCTTTCTCTCTGTGCGCCGAGGGCTCTTCGTAATAATTAGTTGCAGTGGGGTGTGATTTGGTGGTGTCTGAAAAAGTGGTGGTTTGAAAGTGTATTGAATGAAAGGCTGTCAGCATTTGAATGAATGTAAAGAGAGCGAGATAGAGAGAGAGAGAGAGAGAGATGGCATCTATGGCTTAGGGTTAGTTCTTTCCTATTGCGAAAATGTCTTTGTTTAGCTTTATAGGGCCTTGGAGAGTGAGCCTCAGTGCTACTTGCTGCCACTTAGCATTTCACTCCTATTTCTTTGTGGCTGGTGTGGGAGAAAGCTTTGCTTTTCATCACTTGCACTTTGCCACCCATCTTCTTAGCTTTTCTTGCACTTTGCCATCCATCTTTATTCTTACTTTCACCCATTTCTTTGAAATCAAAGGTCCCACTGTCACAAACAAAAGCTTTGCCCCAAACACTGATCCCATCCTTTTTATCTGCATGCAAGCTCATTTCTTCTTCTTCCTCATCTTCCAAGAGAGGGGATCTCTCCCTCTCTCCCTCTCTCTCTCTTCCTCTCTCCCAAGTACACATGGGCTCCTCCATTTATAACTCCATCCTCTCTCTGCCGTCTTCTTCTGGGTGTCATTATAAAGCCGGGTGCAACAACAGTACTTCTTCGTATTATTCTTCCTCCTCTGAACCCCAGCAGTTTCACTACTATTTGCCGGCACTGTGCCTTCACAGCCTGTAACATGGCCAACCCTCACTCTGTCTTCATGCACTGCCGCAGAAGCTAACATTCTACAGTGAGCAATAACCTTCCCTCCACCGCACCATATTAATAATTGGGTCTCACCCACTGTACATTTTCTACTGCAAGATCAGATGGGCTTGTGCGGAATAAGCCATTGATTTAACACTCCAACTCCACGGCGCCCCCCCCCGTCTTTAACACCTTGTTGGTACTTTTTCATACCATATTTCTTTCTCTTCATCACCTCTAAACCTCCACAATCATTTATAATTGTTTTTTAATATACATTCTTGTGACAACAGTACTAATTTACTGATCTTACTATAACTTTTTTCTTTAATTTTTATTAGTACAATTTTTCTATGTAACATTTAATTCTCTCGATAAAAATAACAATAATAATAAGGATGCGGTTTGTTATCATTTTCGTATAAAATTATTATGGGCATGAGCTTATTTTCTCCCGGGGGTCAACTTTTTTGTTAAATAATTTGGGTTTTAATTTATTGAAGAGAGAGATGAGTGGATCAAGAATTGAAGAACATGAAGTTGCATGATTAACGTGATTGACTCACTGGAAGAAAACTTTTGTTGAACTGCCTGTGTTTGCGTCAAATGTCAATTACAACTTACATCCTGCGAGAAGCTCATGACATAATGGGAAACTATATGCTGTTACTCATCTCCACCCTTGTGTCCTGCACCCGCTCTACATATCCTGAAGCTTTCATCGTCAGCCAACCATTAAGAACCAAAAAAAGGACCATGCTTTAAACCTACATGCCCCTGCAATATTTCTATCTTTTTCTTCTTCACAGTAAGTTTCTTCTTTGCATAGCGGGCTTATGGATGTTCTTAAGACAGCAATTAACCCACATAAATATTCTTATAATCTTTTCAAGTATTGCATTTTCAACATATTTAATGACATATTATGTGGTTTTTTTTATACGTATGGAAGAAAAATGGTTGTATCGACTGCTTTCCAGAAATGGAAAAGCACACTGGCCAACAAGAACAAGAAGCTGGAGATGATGAATATGTGCTAGGTGTGAAGAAATGAGAGAAATCGTCTTTGTGGGGTATGATTCATTTTCTTAACCAATTAAACGTGTCACGCATCATAATAAAATAACACTTTTAAGATATGGTTTTTGTATGGTTGTGATTATGATGACGAGTTTAATGGTGAGGGAGAGGAGGGGTATGCCCACTGCTTCAAACGAGAAAAATGCTCTTGCTTTGGTCACTGCTTTTGGCTCCATTTGGGTCTCCACACCTTCCACCACCCCCTCTCATTATTACATCTTTAGGCTTTAGTGTGTAGGCAGTTTTAGTCTATGTATGATGTTAGTTCTATTCTGCAGACAGTACTGTCCACTATTACAGGTGTCTCTCATGGAAGATTATTGTATGTTGGGGTGGACTAGTGGACATTTTCTAAGCCCCTCTTTGAGACCATTTGGTCAACTAATTGACTGATTGAGAACTAAATCAATTGTGTAGGCAGTTTTACTCTATGTATGCTGTTAGTTCTATTCTGCAGATGTCTGTGTCCCCAATTACAGGTGTCTCTCATGGAAAGATTGTAGTATGTTGGGGTAGACTAGTGGACGTTTCTAAGCCCTTCTTTGAGACTATTTGGTCAACTAAGTGACTGATTGAGAACTAAATCAATATGATTTTGACATAACTATCCCATTAAGCAGGACTCACGACTCGAATAATGTTGCAGTCCTTTTTAGGTGGTGTTGTAGTATGAAAGGTTCAATAGGCATTGGACAGAAAGGATAGAACATTGAATATGATAAAGATGGGAGGAAATTTTGCTCCCTTGGCCCTTCTAATTTGGCATGAATTCAATGTGGAACAACCTCCTTGAAGATGCCATATCAACTACCACTGCCATAGTACCACAGTATTCAACTATGTAACAATTAACAAGCCAAAAACATCTACTATGCTTCTTACATTGTTACAGTGGATCATGCCGACAATTGAACGTTTATCTCATTATCCATGTATGAGATCTGCTATACGACATTTTTAAAGACATCTTGGATGACCCAGTTTAGAGGAGCGTTTTAAAAAGCAGCCATCAATATGTAATCAGTCAGTTTGAACACATGCTAGAGGGGACAGGACAGCTATCACTTAAAAGATTAACATGAAGCATCTTATCCTTTCCAAAGATATGGAAATAAATCATATTTCATCCTCAAATTATGGCACAGAAAAGGTTATGAATCGAAAAGACAATGCATACACTGGTATAATATAAAACACATAGCATGTAATATAAGAAGACAACAGAAGAACAAGTTGACTTCTTACTGCTCCATTTAACTATCTTGACCAAATCCTTTTCTTGGTATCCCTCTCTTTGATTCCTTGAACCTGATCTCTACTGGTCTTGCTGTGAGTGAGAGACGGTCGTCTATTAGCAGCACCGACTGGCTTCACTGCCTTCGTCAACCTTGCAAATGGTTTGGGTGGGTCAGATTGCCTAGTCCTATTATCATTTGAAGAATTTGATACAATTGTATTGTTTTCCATTTCGGTACTTCTGAATTCTCGTCTCTTTCTTTTGTCACTGAGAGAGTCAGTTCCTTTAAGGAAAGTAGAACCCTGACTCATTGGGCGGTTCATTGTGTTTGAATTCCTTAGAATGTTAGGCTCAACGTCACTCATGAATTCATCTCTTACACGTGGTTTTACTTCAATAGGAGTGACCCTTGACACACTGGCACAATCTTGATATGTCAAACATTCTGACTGTTGTTCTTGTTCTCTCAACTTTTCTTCAAGCTCCTTAATCTGTCATGAAAGATGTTATACTGAAATTAGGGAAAGAAAAATGTCATGAAAACTTCTAGCAGTCTACGACAACAAACAATATTTAGGATGGGAGGATATGCAATAATCCAGGAATCTTTCGATAATAAATTCAAATCCTGGGGATGTTCAAGAAATAATTGAGAGAATTTGTGTAGTTGTGAAGTCAGCTGTCTCAAACAAACTCTAAGCATTGACACCGGCTAACAGGTATGCTTTCATCACTATTTCAATTTATTTTTTTCGGATGATCTCTAGGTGTATTTGAAGTTTAGAATATCTAAATTAGTTAAGAAAAAAAATATCACCTTTAGATGAAGCAAGGCAGCCACCTCTGAGCTCTCTTCCTGCTCTCTCAGTTTTCTCTCCAGTTCATTGACCTGGAAACAAATAACAAATATGGTGAAATTTTTCTTCTCATTTACTTGTTTAATGACCACTTAGTCATCACAAGTTCAATATTTTCTTAAATGTGACCTTTTGCTGAAGTGAGGAGGCGGCTTCTGAGCTCTGTTCCTGCTCTTTCAGTTTTCTCTCCAGCTCCTTGATCTGGAAACAAACAACAAATTCTATTAAAGTTTTTGCTTCTCATATTCTCACATTGCTTCTCATATTCTCACATTAACCCATCACAATTCTTTCACAATTCGACAACCTTCTGTTGGAGGACAAAGGAATGAGACTCAGACTCTTTCACTTGTTCTTTCAATTTGCTTTCAAGATCTTTTACCTGCTCAACAAGTGGAAAATTAATTAATCTCTCAAGCTCATCTCTTGTCAAAATTAAATTTTTGAAGAAACTGGTAAGTTTCAGTAGAGGACACAGCTATAATTTTTAATCAGACCCATTTCCTGCTGCATCTAGCCTCCTCAGCATATGATCGTTCATACATGTGTGATAAGCGAAAAAATCTCCAACCCCCACCCCCACCAAAAAAAATATCCAGCTTTCTCAGCATATGAATGAACATACATATAAGATAGTTAAAAAAAAATCCCCACCCTACTCCTTTCTTAGGGTCAGAGATGTCAGAGTCTCTAGCAGAAATCACCCAAAAGAATTATATTAGTAGATTCCTGCTCTCTAAATGTGAAAAAGCAAAACCTTGTGTTGAAGACTGGAGCAAACTTCATCTCTCCCCTTCAATCTTTCCGAGAGTTGTGAGATTTGCTTCTCTGACTGGCCATGTAACGATGTCTTCAACTCAAGCTGGCCTTCAAGTTCTTTGATCTTTTCCTGTTGGGTTTTATAAATCTGATCTTTGCCTCTTGCCTTGCCTTCCAAATGTTGTAGGCTGTCTTCTAGTTTCCTCAATGATTCGTCTTTGGATCTGGATTCTTGCCTTGCTTTATCAAGCTTCAGGCAATTCATGAGAAAAATAGGCAAGACTTAGTACCTTACAATAAAAGATTTAATACTTTACACTTTCCAATTGGTCATCATCAAACTTACCATTGTTTTCATCTTTTGAAGTTCACCTGTATCAATCTGCCGCTTTGCAGGACCCAACTCAACCCCTCGAACCCGAGATGCAAAGTTCAATGAACTCAAAGTCTCTCCCAGGTCATGCTCTGAAGGGCTAATTTGCACAAACATTAAAGTTTTGGAGTCACCCCCTGCAACAAATGAATCACGGTTTTAAAGAAAAGACAATAGACACTTTCACTGTTAATATCTGCACTGAAGGCAAAAATTTGTCCATTGCAAAATCTAGGACCAATCTGAACAACTTGTCAGGCTTGAATCTTTTTACCCACAAGACACACGCACAAAGCACAAAGCTTCGCTGATTGATATTGTACCTAATGAATCTTGAAGTAGATGTGTCAGCTTGGAGTTCCTGAAATCCACAAACAAAATGCGGAAATAAATCAAAATATGAAAATTGATGCAGGAGTAATCTGAAGGCAAGAAATATCGAAAATTAGACCTATATGGAACATGACTGCTTTTAGTTGCTAAAGCAGATATGACATCTCCAAGAGCTGAAAGTGATCTATTGATGTTTTGAGCTTCCTTAAGCCGCTCCCCTTGCACATCAGTCTTTGCAAGCCTTTCACTGCCAGCCAAATCCACAAGCCAAAGCTTGCTCTTTGTACTCTCGCCATTCATTAAGTTTTTTGCTTTTACCATTATACAAAGCATGCTGAACAAATTTGGTGAAATTTTATTCACAACTTATCAAAATATGATAAATAAGGAAACAGAAAGGAGAAAGCTTTTGGGAAGTTGAATACCAGTGTGATCGGCTGCTGTGCTCATTCACGTTATTGGATCCAACTGCCCTAGCATTGCTTCCAGCCTGCAGGACTTTCCAGACTTCTTTAATGTTCTCCACTTTGGCCTCCACAATCCCCGGGACATGATGAAAACCTTCAGAAGATTGCTTTATCTCCAACCTAGCATCATCCAGGATAAAAAATCAATAGGCTACTTACATTCATCAATTTTTTTCAGCCCAGCCCATTTCCCCCTTCTAACCTACTGAGTTCAAAGAGCTGTGAACTCCAGTATGTTTTCAAAGGTTTGCTGGCTAGGTTGGGATTCTTAAAATAATCAATGAAGCACAATTTTACTTTTTTGATGTTGGTGAGGTGGCCAGCAAGTCCCTAATCTGCTCATTGTAGACTTCAAGCACGCTAACGGACAAGCTATAAGTGAAAGTATCACTCCTTTCCTCAGCAACCTTGAACAACTCCTCAAGAGTCCTATAGTTGACTCCCCTGTTCTGCTGAGTACCCTCCATTGTAAATGTCTTTCCTGTGCCTGTTTGCCCATATGCAAATATACAGACATTGTATCCATCTAACACTGAAATCACCATTGGTGAAGCATCCGCAAACACATCAACTGTTAAGACAAGAAAATTCTCACTTAATACAAAGTTCACAAAGTTAAAATAGCAAGACTGTGTCCACCAATTAGAAGTAATATATGCACACCCTGATCATCTTTTGGTGTGTAAACGCGGTCAAATTTGAAGTTCTTTCTGGTGGATCCACCAGTCAGAATCCCAAGATCCCCATCCTTAGCACTATCCAAGTCTACAACTGTTGCAGACCCAGCTGATAGCTCCTCCTTTCTGAATGGACGGCACCGGCAAAAGACCCTGATATTACCTGAAATCAAATGAATGTTTCTTTATTAAGAATAAATAACACAGATCTCTGAATGAGAAATGTGTCACTGAATCATAGAGCACAAAAACAAAACATGCCTTTTGCCTCTTGGACTTGGTTATACAGCTTCTTTCTCTTTGTTTGTTCTTCAATGTACTTCATTTTGAAATCCTCACACTGTGCAACTGCCCGTAATTCCATTCAGATGAATCATGCATAAATTCCAAGACTAGTAACAGAATGAAGTGTCACTTAAAGTTACCTAATGCCTGAACAGCAACAACCATTTGATTCAACTCAGGAATGGAATCAGCACACTCATGTGCTTCACGAGAAAGCTGAGAATGCTCTTGTTTCATCGTCTGCATAAAAGATGAACAGTGTATAATAAGAGAACTAGTTGAGAACATGAAAGGGAAACTTATGACTCTGCACTAGAAAACCATGGTTACCTTTATTTTATCATCCAAGTCATTAAGTGCAGCAACCCAGACCTTCTTATCATGCTCATACTTACTAGAAATATGCCTCAGCTTCTCAGCTTGCTTCTCCACAGTTTGATCTAAAAGGAGAAAATAACAGAATCAGAAAGATTACAGTTCTAGAGCAGGAAAAATCCAAGATAATCACCAGTAACCGGCAGAACTTACATATGCCAGTTGCATTTAGGTGAATACTTGGCAGACATTATAGATAATGTTTAACCACCAACCTCATGGACTTCCTCTCATGAATCAAGAAATCTATGGTCATTGATCAGGTCAACTTCAACTTTACCCTAGAATTTCTCACCTTTTTTTCCAAATATAAGATTAAGGGACAATTTACATCCTGAAGGTTGAATTCTGACTGAGAAGACAGTTACAAAGCATAAGAGATAGTTGTAGTGTTTTTGCGAGATCTATAAAGAAAATCCTTCAATCACGGATTCTCTTTCCATTTGGATTAAACATGGCAAAATTTTCTTTTTAAAAAACCAAAATCTCAGTGAACTGAATGAGATCTCATCTTACCTAGAGAGTATGTCTGGAACAACTTATTGTCAAGTTCCATCCTGACCTTCTCAAGTTGCTCATTTGCTGCAGTCAAAGACATCCAAGCCTCATAGCACTCATCTGTCTTGCGCTGGCACTGCATAGTGAGGTCTTCTATCTTTTTCTCATATTTAACTGTAAATTTTGTTTGCTTAAGTTTCTTCTGCAAACATCCATACAAGATGATGTAAGAAACAATTTAGAAGCTTCAAAGTTTTTTTTTTTTTTCATCTTAATGGCAACATACCTGAATCGGAGAAACTTCTATCTCACCCGAACAGTGGTTACATATGAGATATTCAGGTGAAGCTGGAGGAACTGTTTTGGAGTTGCAAGATAGGTGAATAAAAATTTTGTTTCTTGGAAGATATTCTAACTCATGATGTTGAATTTCAGGGAAGGGATAGGACTAAAATACCTGACAACATTGGTGCTTTCCTTATGCAAATCCCACTGACCATGGGGCTTCCATTGACCCCTTCGAACCTTATAACGATTAAGCCATCCTCCTTGACAGGGACCCTCAAGTCAACTAACTGTACTGGTTTATTGGCTCCAACAATGGAGAAGATATCAAAGTCTGACAAGACCTGCCATTTTAACCAACAAGAAGAAGAGTTCAATCAACTAACATAGAATTTTCCATAGTAGAGAAGAATCACAGCAAGGATTTTCTTCTAATTCACTTGCCTTCTCTTCCTGCACGAATACATTGAATACTCGCATCCCTTTAGGTCCATCTGTGTTTATGATCTCTACAAAATGAAGGTCAACAAAATAGTCGCCTGGATGAAGATTTTCAAACCGATAAGAAAAGTTCCCCAATCGTGCAGACTGATAAATGAATGGACAGTCACCACCCTCAGTTATGCACTCTTCAGTTCGTAAAACATCCCCTCCTTGGAAAAAGGTGTCAGCTAAAAATTTCATATTGGAATCCGCTTCTCTTGAAGTCTCATCTCCAGCATTTACAAATATGACAACTTCCTCTGGTTCAAGAAACCAATATAATCGAGTAAATATTTCGACCCCCAATTAACCAAGAAGGCTTAAACTCTCAGCATCTGTGTTTAGCTGCTTTGGAAAATGAAGAAAATGAACAAAGATTTCAAATCCCATGTTCTTTTTTTGTTTGGTCTCGAAATTATGAGATGCTAACTTCAGCAAGTTGTATTAGGCATAGTTACATGGAGGTTTTAGTTTTCAAGATTTCCCAATAGTAGTCTAAGATTCACAATTTTATTTTATTTTCTTCTCTTTCTCTGTCGTTTTTTTTCAGCATTCAGACAAGCATAGATAAGAACGAAGATGCATCACATATGAATAAAAGCAAACCCTAATCGACTAGGCTCTTCAACCTAATTAAGCTCTTGACTCATAATTTCATTTAGGTCAACAGCATGACAAGGAAGAACCATAATCGACACATATGTTTATGGCTATAACAAATCTAACAGGATTTTGATACCAAGATCTCAAAAAAATAACCTACGTTCCTGATCGATTACTGAGAAGACGCGAAAAGGGAATGTGAAGTCTTATCCTCCCAACCATTTTTGTTTCGTAAAATTGAAAATGGGGGGCGCGGGTAGTGGAACCAAACAATGAGAAATTTTGGTACTCCAAATTTTTATTTCTTTTCCTCTATCAGATTTTCTCAGCAACCAAACAGAACATAGGCCGGTTTGAAGTAAAACATAAACTTAAGACGGAAAAAAAAAAAAAAAACTAACCCGCGCAATCCGATCTCTTAAATCCAGTTGGAATTAGTCTTGAACCCGAGTCGCAAATCATAGAATCAACCAAAGATTCACCGTCTTCATCCATATGGGAATCTTTATTTTCTTGATTCAAGAGTCCGTCCTTCTCCCAGTCAAAACCCCTTGAAGCCGAGGGATTTAAAAATAAAGTTTCTGGATCTTGGTGAAAAGTGTTGAATTGGATCTCCTCCATTGAAGCGAGAGTGTTGGATGCTGGAAAAAAAATCTTGAAATGCAGTAGAAACGGTCGGAGCTCTTTTGCAGCAACAGTGTGTTTGGTGTTCCGCGGGTTTGGATGTGGTGAATAGGAAATAAATTTTTACTTCCTTTTACTCCCAACAAACGGAAAAACATTCAAATTTGAATCCTAAATGTGACCGTTGGAGGTAATGGACCGTTCAAAGTGCCCTTTCCAAGTTTGCTGTTGCATTCCCTAATTCTTGTCCAGGCTAAACTCGATCAGGAAGACTTCATGGTATCATAATGTTGACAAAAGGCCTGTCCGAAGATGACACGTGACACGCTCAAGGCATATGACCAAATTAAGTTCGTAGGAGATAGACATAGAGCTTGATAGTGATTTTAAAAAGTGTTTTTAGTATTTATTTTTATTTTTTTTTATACTTGAAAAATAAAAAAATTTAAGTGCTAAAAAAGTAAAAACACTTCTTAAAATCAGCGTATATTATTTTTTACTTTAATATCATTCTTTGTATCACCCTCGTGGATTTAAATTTTATCATTTATTTTTAAGAAAAAATTTTAAATGGTTGGTTAAGTCTATTAATTTTAAACTAAAATAAGATTATTAGTCATTGCATCATAAATTCCTATCATCATTTTAGAAATTTCTTAATTCCAATTTTAACCATTGGGCATGGTTGAAAAGTTACAAGGCCCCTTACCCTCTAATCCCAAGCTATTTTTCAAACTCAACATTGAATTAAATACCTATCATATGACTATTATGATTGTCATAATATATTTACTTATAAAAAATAAAAATTATTTAAAGGGATAATTTTAGTCGACTCTCGTCACGATTTGGTTAAATATTTAACCCTCGTAAGTTTGAATTTTTATCAAATATTTTACTTTAAATGAGAGGGAATGTGAATGAAAACAAAAAAACAAAAAATAAAAAAAATATTTGATTAAATTTTAAATTAACATACGCTACGCTCAGAAAATGTGAATTAAATTGATTTCGTTATATTATAAATAAAAAACTAAAGTGTTTATCGACATTTTTTTAATAAATGGCCTCACCATCTAAGCGATTGATTTTTTATCGTTGTTTTATTTAATTAATTCAATATTGGATACAAATGATTTAGATAATATTTTTCTTAAAAAAACCAAAAAACAAATATCATACAAGTTAAATTTGGATAAACATTATTTTCTTTCACTCTTATTACTAAAAGTTGTCACTGAAAATAAAACGACTTGATTTAGAGAGATGATGATTTCCTTAAGATAACATAAAACCATAAAAGTATGAGTAAAAAAATTAAGTCATTTTTATTCTTGTAATTTAGTTATTTTACAAATACTTTTTTGTAAGACTTATCAAGTAACTATAAAACATGTCATGCAAACAATTTTGAAAATAAGAAAATGAAAAAATTTCTTTTAATATATTTTACAAAGTCAAATATAGGTAATGATCTAAAACATCATCTTGTTTTTATAACAACCCATATTTAATCATGTAGATATTGTCTATTCCAGACCCAAATGGTTACTCACGGTTTAAAAGTGCATCTCCTTCATTAAGAGAGACTCATATTTAATAGTGTCAAAAATTTTCTTCCTATTTGATATGGGATGTCACTAACGTCCCCTCATTCAAATACAACCAAAACATTGTGTACCACGAAATTAAAAGGTCAAACAGACAAACACCTTATACGAGGCCAAACAAACCCCCACACTAAGGTCATGAATTGGTTCTGATATCATTTTGTAATGACTCACACCCAACCGTGTAAATATTGTATACTCTAAGTCCAAATAGACTCTTATGGCTTTAAAACATGTCTACAAAATTAGGAGTTCATACATATATAACGTTAAAATTTTTATCCTCTATCTAGTGTGGGATATCACAAAATAAATTGTACCATTTCTCGATTTATGTGTGTCATCCTTGCACATGAGTCATGATAATCTCATTTGTAACGAGACACGCCAAACCGTGTAGATATTGTCCACTTTGAGCCCAAATAGACTCTCACAACTTTAAAACACGTTTATAAAATTTAAAAAAATTAATACTTATATAGTGTCAGAAACTTTCTCTTTTATTTATTATGAGATATCACAAACACTCCCCCCCAAACACAACATCCTTATTGTGTCTCATATAATTATGAAGTCAAACAAACAAACACCCCTCATGAGACCAAATAGACAAACCCCCACACCAAGGTTAAGGGTAAGTTATGATACCATTTGTAACAATCTATATCCAACTATGTAAATATTGTCTGTTCTAGCCCCAGTGACGCCTTCACAACTTTGTAGACATTTTTTAAAGCTGTCAAGGCCCCTTTTGGCCCAAAATGGATATTATCCATAATGTTGGATGCGGGTCATTACAGAGAAGATTAACATGGTCCTTACAGAAGGATGATATGCACAAATCAAGAAATGGTCCAAATTTTTTTTGTGATATCCCACATCATATATTAGAAAAAGCTCTTAATGCTATATATGTATGATTTTTTTTTTAACCTTTTAGATATGTTTTAAAGTCGCGAAAGCCTCTTTGAGCCTAAAACAAACAATATTTACATAATTTTGTGCAAGTTATTACAAAATAGTATCAAAACCAATCCAGCCCTAACCCTAGTATGGGGTTTGTTTGGCCCCGTATGAGGTATTTGTTTATTTGATCTTATAATCTCATGTGATACAATGAAGACATTGTGTTTACATGGGAGACATTCGTGATATCTCACATCATAAATAAGGAAAAGTTTATGATACCATTAAATATGAGTCCATCTTTATCAAGTTGACACATTTTAAAGCCATGAGTACCCTTTGGGTACATAGTGAACAATATTTACATGATTGGATGCAGATCATTACAAAAACAAAATGAGGTTTTAAAAATATTAATTTGAAATAAATAAAAGGAAAATATTATTTTTATAATTGGATATTATATGCCATCATTATAAATTATATATCACAGAATCACCTTTTTTTTTCACCATTTCATATATTTTTTTTACATAATACATCATTATCATCTTTCTATTTATTTATACCTCACTTCAAGGTTTCTAATTTGTATATTGGTTATTGTACCATAAAAGGATATTTGAGTTCAACGACATTTGAAAATTAATATTCAAAACATCAAGTTAAAAACTCATAATACAATTACTAATTAAACTAATAGTCGAGGTGCTCTACTCGAGGTTGATTCATCAAATCTACGAATAATGGTTTAACAAAACAAAAGAAACAATGATTTATTTTCTCAACTTATAAAAACTTCTTGATGTTTATAATAATGTCATTGAAAAGTCTTATTTGATAATTTTTACATAAATCAAGAATACAATCGCTATATCATTCAAGTATGATTTGACCATGAATGTATCTATTTATCAATTGCATAGCAATATTCATAAAATTACACACATAAATTAATTGTTTCAATATTTCCATTTAGATAAAACTTATCGAACAAAATCATAAAATAGACCATGAAATGTCAACTTTTTGAATAAATATGTATTATATAATTTGTTTTCAATTAATAAAATTAAGACGTCCAATAACACACCTATTTTATCACCAATTCATTTTAAGAAAAAAAAACATAAAAAAATAAATTATATTAGTCACGTAAATATATGTTATTGTCAATGTTTATATGTAACATTTGCAAAAATATGATCTTCAAAATTAGATTAAATAAAACTTAGTTCTTTAATATAAATTATGCAGTTTTTTAAGCATTGGAAGAAAAATGCAAGGAGCAAAAAGGTTGGCATGTCATATATGTAAAGAAAATTTTAAAAACAATACAAATTATAAGTTCTAACTACAAATTATATAATTTTTTGTAAAATTGATTTTATTATATCATTTTGATAATGTAAGTGGTATCATTTTGATTTTATTATACCATTTTATTTTAATTTATTATAATTATTAACAAATAATGTGACGATAAGTTACCTTTTCAACTACTAATAGGTTTTTTTCGTGACCACAACTTCATTTTTGTCATTTGCTTGCTAATTTTAAATCTATTAGTTGATTTTTAAATTTTCTAAATACCACACATCCTACTAACGATCTTTTCTTTTAATTGAAATAATCATATATATATATTTAAAAATTAATTTTCTATACGACCTAATAGCTTTTTTCATATGTGTACTTTTTATAGCAGAAACAATAATAAAATTAACTCCTACGGCAAAGTTAAACAAATAGTTAATAAGCATTATAATGATAATTGCTTCCAACTTGCTAAATACACCACTATCCATTTAAAAAAAAAAAGAATTTAAATTATTAATTGAAAATTTTATTAAATAATATTTATTTTGATAAACAATATGTAAATTTTTTTTTTCACCTGTGCAATTTTAATTTTTGCTTATAAAGAAGGCATGGAAATCTAGATAACATTTTTAATAAATATTAACTATTTTTTTATTTATTAAATAGCATTTATTTTATTAAAAAAGTTTAATGAATTTTTAATCGTATTTGGTATTTCAATTATAATTTATAAAAAAGCATCACTCTCAATAACCTTTTTTAATAAATATTAATTAAAATTTTTTCTTTAAATAATATTTATTTTATTTAACAATTTAATAAATTTATATTCACATGCAATAAGGGTGTTATTTCACTATTATCTTCAAAATTAATTTGTTTCTTAATATTAAACTTTTCAAAAACTTAAATATTTTTTATTTTTAAATAAGATTTCAAAATTTAATTGTTAATTTTTTTTATATATATATTAACTATAATGTTTTATATTTGTTTAATATTTTTTATATCATATTATTTATTTATTTTCATCAAATTAATCTTATATTTGTAATAAATTTATATGTTTTTTACTTTCATGATTGTTTTTGAGTCACGTGTCTCTGTAGTAGTTGCTATATTTATGTTTTTATTTTATTAAAAAGATTAATGAATTTTAAATTACGATTGCTATTTTAATGTTAACTTAATAAAAGAAGTACTCTCAATAATAACATTGTTATCTACTTGTAAATACTTTTCAAACCGATGCTAGGCTAGCAGCACGGTACGTGGATTATCTTCAGACACGTGGCTAGGTGGCAACAGCCCCCATAAATGCGCAGCAGGTAATTCCCCCCCTCCCTTTAGTGAAATAAGGAAAACTAAGATCATAGCCCACTCTCTCATGGGGCGTGAACCAGTCTCTACCCCATGACAACTTTGTTTCTATTTCCACGCGCTCATGAATCACGTGATGGAACCCCTATTTCTGAAAGTCCCAATAGTGTCTTGTGAAGCCGCAAGGGGCGTCCTGTTTATCAATCCAGGGGGCGTCCCGATCCTTTTCCACTCATCATCGGACCTTCAAATTTTCCCCCACTTTCTCCCCTTTTCCCTCCCTTTTTTCCCTCTCTCTTTCCAACCATCACCGATCAGGATTTACTTCTCCCACCGACCAAAGAAATTAATTTATTGTGATCGAAGGCGTGTTTCCGAGTTTCAGACATTTTTCAAAGGCTGTATTTCTGGTATTTATGCATATTTCTTATTTAAGCACTATTGATCTGTTCAATTCTTCGTTAGTTTGTTTTGTAAAATATATATTCTTTCCCTAAATATCTGATTCTCGTTAATTGCATTATGATTTACCCTAAAATAAAATCAAACACAAGAAAACCGTTTCCTTTGTTTTTGTTTTTTAGGTCGTGGTTGCTGTGACAAAAACTCAAGTCTCTTTGCTGCTCAGTGGCTTTTCAATCAGGTAAGCCTTAATTTCTTTCACTTGGTGAGGTGTGGAATATGAGTCGAATCACTGAACGGCTACTTCTTTTGTTGTTGTTTGCAAAGGGAGTGATCACTTACAACCCGTTTGGTAGTGTTTTTAAAGAACACTTTTAACCTAAATAGTGTTTTTGAAGAAAAATCAGGGGTTTTGGCAGAATTTAAGAAACACTTTTAAAAATCTGGTAGTTTTTAAAAACACTGCCGAACGGGTTGTTAGTCTATCATGTGTAAATAAGCAATGGAATCAGTGCTATTTCCAGTTCAGTTTTTTATTGCTGTGTTCCAATAATTTGGCATTGGCTTAGGACGGAAACAAATGAATTAAGATTGGCATCATATGCTTTTATGTAAAAACTGAAGATTAGCTTCATATCTTCTTTCTGGAGGATGCTTTGTATGCAAAAACTAAGATCAGCTTCTTATGTTCTTTCATCGGATCACTCATGTATCTAAAACTAGCTCTTATTTCCATTTGTAGTCTGTTTGCAAATTTTGAGAGCCAAGAGCTGAAACATATCTATCAGTTAAGAGGAGGAATGTATTTTAGGCTGCCCTTGCTATTGGAATTGGAAATTCCAATTCCATGGACTTCATAATTCTTGCTTGAACTGTGAAATTGTTCTGTGGGATTGGGGTTTGTGGGGTTTAAGCTCAAGTCCTGGCACAATGGTACTTAAAACAGCCCTATAGTGGAAATGGAACTGGAACTGGAACTGACACCAATTATTCTCACTTACAGGAACCCATTCCTTGTAATGGAGTGCAGCTGTTGAAAATCAGTGCAATTACCGTATCACAAGTAACCATTATCATTTGAGTTTTGTCTCTTGTGATATTTGAATTTTGAAACATCTTATTGGTGCATGATTTTTTTTTTTTTGGGTAAATCTGAGGAGAATTTTGATTTTCTCTTGATTTTACCAACTCAAAAGGCATGAGAAAGGCAAAAACTTTTATAGATGAATGTATCAATTCCAATCCAAATATGCTGTATTGGATGATATGCATGCATAATGATGCATGTGAGGTATCAATTCTGATAGAAAGATGGATATTTTTACTGGTGTATGAGTATTGGTGTTTTAATTTTTTAGTGTTTTAATTATTTTCAACAAAAATTAGTTTTGGGAGAAGAATTGGATCAGTGTTTGGGTAATGGATTTGAGATTTTGTGTAGTGTGTTATATTTTCTAACTAACCTCCATCTATTTTTAGGTTTACTAATTTAATCCTTCCTCCCCCTATGAGGTTTTAATTTAAAATGTCAAGTTTCATCATGACAGGAACATTTTTGGTATCACTTTACCTTTTCCATTGCCCTTAGAAAAGTCCCACTGTGTGTGTAACACAACCTACATGCGTGCTTGGGCACATAGATGTGCAAACAGACACACACACACAGTGCATTCTCCCTCTACTTCTTGCTCCATCTCTCTCCAATGCATACTGCCTCAATTCTCTTCCTTTTTCATATTATTTTTCATCTATCAGTAATGCAGTTAGGATTTTATTTAATGATAGGTTTCATCAGTTGTTTTTTTTTTTGAATCTATCTATAAGAAAATGTTAAATCTTTGGGTAGTGGACTTTAAGATTTTTTGTAGTCAGCATAACGAGGTAATTTCTAACCAATTTCATCTGTTTTTTCATTTTCTGATTTGTACTCTCTCACCATGAGGTTTTAATTTAAAAGATAAAGTTAGTTTTCTTTTGGCAATTCGTTATGACAAGAACATCTTTGGTATCACTTTACCTTTTCCATTATCCTTAGAGAAAAATTCCATTACTGGGTTAACTGTGTGGTACATGTAGGCACATCTAGACACAAGGTATGTTTGTGCACTGGCATGTATGTGCACAGGTACACAGCGCTATCAGAAATAGGAAACCGATAAGAGCTACCCTATCACACAGCTGAGGGTTCAAAGAGAAGCCCCCAATCCTCTGTCTCCCTCTCCCTCTCTCCCTAAAGCATATTGGCCCAGTTATCTTTTCTTTTATCATAGTATTTTTTATCAACCAGTAACATGATTAATGTTTTCTTTTAATGTTAGGGTTCATCAAGTGGTGTGTTTATGTGTGTGTTTTATTTTTTAATCTTTTTATATAAATTTATCTAAGCATCTCTAATTTGCCTATAAGAAAATGTTAAATTTTTGGGTAATGATCTTTGAGATTTTGTGTAGTTAGAATTAAGAGGTATTTTGTAACCAATCCCATGTATTTTTAGATTTACTAATTTAACCTTCTATAAGGTTTTAAGTTACAATGTAAGGTTAGTCTTCTTTTGGCAATTTATTATAACATGAACATCTTTGGTATCACCTTACCTTTTTCTGACCCTTAGATTATTCCACAACTAGGTTAAGTGTGTGTACATGCACACACACAATGTATGTGTGCGTATAGGCATGCGTATGTGCACACATGTAGATATATGTAGTGCAATAAAAAATAGGAAACCCATAAGCGCTACTCTATTCCACAGCTGAGAGCTCAAAGAAAATACACTAATCCTTTCGCTCCCCTTCTCCTTCTCCCTATCCCATTCTCTTTCTCTTTCCATCTCCTTCTCCCTTTATCTCTCTCTCTCTCTCTCCAATGCATACTACCTTGGTTATCTTTCCTTTATCACATTGTTTATGATTAACTGGTAAGGTGATTAGGGTTTTCTTCTAATTTTGGGTTTCATTTCTTGGTGCCTTGTTTTTTTTTTGGATATGTCCCTAATTGGGCAACAGGAAAATTTTAAATTTGCCTTGATTTTGTATCATCTTATATATTTTCTAACGTTCATTTCTCTACTTGATTTTATGAACATTTTTTTTTTGTATTTTTCTTCCTTCCTTTTTTCTTAAGACTTTTATGTTTGTCATCAATAGAGGTCCTACTAGAAGTTGTTCACAAATTATGAGTTCATTATATCCACATGTGTGTTCACAAATAATTACATTAGTGTCCAGTACTTCAGTTTAATTTTGTGACTTAGACAGGTTGACTGGCTGGTTCAATGGTGGATCCAGTCTGATCTGGATTTGATAACACTGTCTGCAGACTACCAGTGCAAGCTTTTTATAGAGTTTGCATATAGATTTTATTTCTATTCTTATCTCTTAGTTGGGCTCTCCTAGACAAAATGCTTATTTGTGCTTTATATTTTTCATATAGGTTTTTGCTTTTTACCATTGATAATGGAAATTGAAAGTCAAACAGAGAGTATGGACCAAAGCAATATGCTTCCACCACCACCAGGGACTTTCCAAGATCGTGAAGACCTTATTAAACATGTTCGTGATTTTGGGGCAAACCAAGGATATGTTGTAACCATTAAGAAATCTAGGAAGGACAGAAGAGTTATTCTTGGTTGTGACAGAGGGGGTGTTTATCGTAACAGGCGTAAGATTGAAGAAAGTAAGCGCAAAAGAAAAGCATGTTCACGCCTTATAAACTGTCCTTTTGAAGCCATTGGTAAAAAAGAAGATGATTTGTGGGTACTTACAATAAAAAATGGGGAACACAATCATGAACCTTTCAAGGACATGTCTCAGCATCCATATAGTCGTCGTTTTAGTGAGGATGAGGTCAGACAAATCAAACTGATGACTGATGCTGGTATAAAACCACGCCAAGTGCTTAAGGCTCTCAAAAAAAATAATCCAGAGCTTCAGTCAACTCCGAGGCATTTGTATAATCTCAAAGCCAAGATCCGTCAAGGAAATATATCAGGTTAGATTCCTCTGTGCTTTACCTATGGAGATCAGTTTGAGGACCATACTATCTTGACTTCTTGAATATTGGCAAATAGTGTTTAAAGTAGTTTATAAATTTTTTCGTAACCAAAAAGAGTTTTTGTTTTTTAGAGAAAAGTTTCAAGTCATGGAGACCCAATAGATCTGTTCCTGTAAATACCACAAATCCGTTGGAGTCATCATCAAAGCACAACATTCATCCGGTACTCCTGAATTTGATTTCATATGTCCCCTTTCTCTCTCTCTTTCTCTTTCAACTTCTATGGGCTACAACTCATTTAATTAAATATAGCTGAAGGTTCCTAATCTTATTGGAGGGAAGTTTGTGGATTCACAAGCATGTGCAATAATTGATGTTATAAATCCTGTAAGCACTTAATGCCCCAAAATATTTATCTCCTGATCGAAATATTATAGCAAGTGGTTTTCTAAGTTTTATTCTCCATTTTAGGCCACCCAAGAAGTTGTTTCCGAAGTTCCTTTAACTACTTACGAAGAATTTAAAGCTGCAGTCAGTGCAGCCAAACAAGCTTATCCTTCATGGAGAAATACTCCTGTTACCACTCGTCAACGCATCATGTTCAAGCTCCAAGAGCTCATCCGTAGGGATATTGTATGTATATTTAAAAGTCATTTCTGTTTACTATTGGTTTTGCTCTTCTGAATGTTAATTTGCTGAAGATATTGGTTCTTATTTTCAGGATAAGCTTGCCATGAATATTACTATAGAGCAGGGAAAGACATTGAAGGGTGCTCAAGGTGATGTCCTTCGAGGCTTAGGTTAGTCTTGCACATGCATCTTTTCTGTATTTTTCCCATGATTTTGAAGAGCTTTTTTTAATCTGAACTCAAGTTATCATGATTAAGGCCTCTTGGATTATTGGATTCACATGTAGAGGTTGTTGAACATGCTTGTGGAATGGCTACGTTGCAAATGGGTGAGTTTGTTCCCAATGCGTCTAATGGAATTGATACATACTGCCTTCGAGAACCGCTTGGCGTGTGTGCTGGGATATGTCCCTTTAATTTCCCAGCAATGATTTCCTTGTGGGTATGTTGGCCATACTTATTACTTTTCTGAGGTTATTTATTTTTTACTCAGAAATAGCTGTACTCGAGATGTTTACTGGTGTACTTTTTTGAAACATTTTAAGGTCCTCCCCCAGTGCCTAGAGCATATTTTGCTTAAACTAAGATGCTTATTTGCATCATGCATTTCACAATTTCTCTGGATCAGTAGAAATTTTTAGATAGGCTTCATATGAGTACCCTGAAATAGCCTTTTTTATGTCTTTGACTTGTGCAGATGCTGTAAGATTTTCTTATTTAGAATATGTACTCATGAGCAGACATGCTATGTAGTGCACGTTGTACTTTGTGAAATTTTTTGTTTGCGACATCTGGGAAAAATAATTTCTTCTCAAATTACTTTTATGATATATGCAGATGTTCCCGATTGCAGTTACATGTGGCAATACATTTATTCTAAAGCCATCTGAGAAAAATCCAGGTTATTGCCCTTATACTTTTGGTAAATCCAGTGAAAATTTTAAGAGATATATCTTCTTTTGGACAAATAAAATCATGCTTTTACATGAATCTGTCAACTGGGATGCAACTCATTGTGGGGCTGTATAATCACCAAAGGATGTGAAAGAGCTTGCATGGATTAAACTTTTGGTAATATTTCCTTGGCTGCTGATTAGAATGCAATTTTGGTTTTAGGGAAGTTTAAGTCCTAATGATGAAAGCAATTGGTTCAATGCAAAATGAATTTCACTGAGCCCAAGACAGATTACTTTGTTGTATTAGATATTTTTTCAACCAAACTTTTTAGTCACATATTATAACACTGGGTATTATGCTCTTGAGGCTGGCTAATGTGGCAAGGGGATGAAGATGTGGTAAATTCCAAGTTCAAGTCCAATGGGACAGAAAAAAGGTTGAATATCCCAAAAAGAAAAAAAAAAAGAAAAAAGAAAAAAGAAAAAGAACACTTGTTGCTGATTTCAGTCTGATAACTAGTATTTTTTTTTGGTTCTTATTTTTTAGTGGGTAGTTTGTGTCCAGATGAACCCTTTTTGGTACTTATCTTGAATGGTTTAATCAGTAGTTAAAAGTAATTTCTTTCCCTGTTGACTTGCACATAATAGGCACAAGAATCATACTGTTTTCTGTGAATTATTAAATGGTGCATTATAGAAGTTTATTTACTTGTGGAATGATCTGAAAAGGGTTAAAGAAGACCAAGGAAAAGAAAATCTTTGGCAATCATGCCTAGGGTTCCTAAGCAAGCATCACTTAGGAGAAGACCGTGAGACCTTTCAAAGAAGCTTGATAGCTACTAAAAAATTTCTCAATAAACTCTGTTAATAAAATTTGAAAAACTGAATAAGCTTATATATAGTCTTCATAGAACACATTCTTCTGATAAGACTATAACTCTATTTCCTAATAGGAATATAACTCCCTTTCCTAATCAAATTAGAAGCTAAAGAAATAGAAATTTGACAAAAAATTGAAAAGAAGGAATTAAATCCTTTCCTAATCCTAACAAAATAATAGGTTTTCAAATAAATTAATCAAACCCATACTACCACTATAAAAATTGCTAAACTACCCTTCTTGAAATATTTTCTTCTCTTTTTCATAAGTCATTCTTTTTTTTTTTTGACAGGCAAACAAGAATATATAAAAACGTTGATCAAAGAGCGGGGTGCACACCCCAGGTGCATGAGAGGTATACAAAGGATGCCAAAACAATAAGCATAACCACCCCAAACATGCACTCAAAACACTCTCCCACTAACTAACACTCAACCTATCAATAAAATCTGACAAGGATATAGGGCCATCTTTCATATGTCTTCAAAGGGGACATCCAACATTATCCCCATTAATAAGACTATTATGTTTAGGTGTACATAACTTAGAGAGTTTTGGTTTTCTTGGATATGTATATATATATATTTTGATAGACAAAGGCAGATAGAATTGGGAAGATCTCATACCTATGTAAGACTTGCCTTTTTTATTTTTGTTTTTTAATTTTTTTTCCTTGTTAATTTTTAATTTTTTTTTTAATACACATCTATCTATCCATCCATCTATCTATCTATCTATATAAATGTATATAAAGTGTCTCCAAGAAGCCACAACAAAGTACACACGATCTATACATTGCTGCCAAAAGAAATAGGCAAGCAAAAGAGAGAGAGAAGAAACAAAAAACCAGCCCACTCTCTTTACTTTGAGCTTATCCAATCTATAAAGTCTATCGTATTCAAAGAATGATTATCTACATGCAATCTTACCCATTCCAAAAAAGCGTTCATTAAAGAGAGTTTAATTGTTTGTTCTAAAGTTGCAAATCTTCAAAGGCCTTTCTATTCCTTTCCTGCGACAACATCTATAACAAACACAATGAAGTGGCCTGCCAAACCATTTTTCATTTTGCACCCACGAAAGTTCAATGCTAGCTTAGTAGAGTTCCTTTTACTGTTGAATAGATCACCCAGACCACACCAAACAAAGACAAAGTCAACAGCCATAGAATACTTGCTTTAGGACAATGAAAGAGCAAGTGATTACTTAATTCTTCCTTCCTTTTACATATATAGCATCTGTTCGACATTATTCTTCCCCTCCTTTTTAGCTGATTGGCTGCCAAAGTTCTACCCCATGAAGGTCCCAAGCAAAAAAAACCCCACCTTCACAGGAATCTAGGAATTTTTGACACGTTTTGTAGGAAAAGACTCACTTCTTCCCTAGACTAGGAAATGGTAGAATGATTTGATGGAGAACTTGCCACTTTTGGCTTCCTTCCACTCCAAACTATCATCCTCTCTCTCTTAATTGTGCACACTCGAAGTTTTTGGAAAGAGGTTGTCACTTCTTCAAGCCTGCTATTGTGAAACAGTCTTGAAAAGTGAAGCCTCCACCAACCTCTTCCCCTAGACTGCTCCCATACTTCCACTACCCAAGCATCATTAGTGAGAGTTATAGAGAACAAGATGGAAAAGATTCTTTTGAGGATAAATCACCAAACTACTTGTCTTTCCAAAATTTTACCCTCCTTCCATTGCCAATTGTAATGCGAAATCTATCCTTGATGGAGTCCCATACATTTATGATCGCCTTCCACACACTCACCCCATGTCTGTCTCACTTTGTTGAACACTAACCCTCTTCTTCTTCCCTAAATTTAAGAATAATAATTAGCTTCCAAAGGAGTTCCCTTTTAGTTGTGAATCTCCAATACCGTTTGCCAAGAAGAGCTTTGTTTAGGATGAAGAGATTTCTAATGTTAAGATGTTCATGCATTTCGTCCCAATACCATTTAACAAGATGGGATTTTTTTTACAAGTATTGCCTCGCTCCAAAGAAAGTTTCTTTGGATTTGTTCTAACTTAAGACTCGCCTTTCTCGGGGATTACAAATTGGATATGAAATAGATTGGAAGACTAGAAAGAGTGTTCTTTATTAAAATAAGTTTCCTTCATTTGGAAAGGTAATTCCACTTCGCAATCTTCTTTTGAAATCTCTCCTCCACCTAGTCTTCGATTGGAAGATCTTTTCTTATTTGAGTGGAGCTCTCAGTGGAAGGCCTAAATAAAATGAAGGTAGATGCCTCACCCTATAATCCATAAGAGCAGCTAGTACCTCCTCATCGTCAACACTCCCGATTGGAATGAGCCCACTCTTCTTCAAATTAATTTTTAGTCCAGATAATGCCTTAACCACATGAAAGCCCAACTCAAATATTCCAATTACTCTTGGCTAGTGTCATAGAACACAAGGGTATCATCAGCATACAACAAGTGAGTCATTTCTAACCCCTCACCACTTCTACCCCCCACCTTGAATTCTGGGATGAAACCCCCTTCCTTCGTCCTTAAACAAAATTAAATAAGGGCTTTCATGGCCAAAACAAATAAATAAGGAGACAAAGGGTCTCATTGCCTCATCTCCTGAGAATTTTTGAAGAAATCCATTAGGGTCCCATTTACTAGCATTGAGAATCTTGTTGTAGAAATATATTGCTTGATCTATCTGATCCATCTTTTGCTAAAACCCATCTAATTGTCATTAGTGAATCCCATTTAACATGATCATATGCCTTCTCAATATGCATTTTTCAAATTATGCCATTGATGCTACTCTTTAACCTTGACTCAATCGGCTCATTTGCTATAAGAACTGCATCAAATATTTGTTTGACCTCCACAAAAGCGCGTTTTTCTTTAGTAATTTGAAACCACTACTCTTGCCACTTTTTCGAGTTTATTGGCTAAGACCTTGCCAAACTTCCCTACTAGACTGGTAGGTTTGTAATCTTTCAAATCCTCTGCTTCACCTTTCTTGGGGACCAAAACCAGAAAAATAACATTAAGACATCTTTCGAAAGAATTGTCTATGAAAAGCTCCTTGAAAAACCCTATTAATTCTTAAAACAATCAATTAGTTTAGTGTGACCTATCAAACGTGGATTCTTTCTTTTTTATTTTTTTTTATCCCACTAGTCAAAATCATCTACATCTTGTCAACTGATTTTTACAGCTAATTACTTCTCAATGTGATGATATTAAAACAAAAACAAAATCTTTTTTTTTGTATCCCACTAGTCAAAATCAACTACATCTTGGCTGGTTTTTACAGCTAATTACTTCTCATTGTGATGATATTAAAACAAAGACAAAATCTCACCAATAGGAGGGTTCAAATGTGTCAAACTTAGCTTGATTTATGAGTTCTGAATCTTCTGATCATCGAATTTGCATATTTTTCTTTGAGCCTATGAGAATCACCTCCTTGAATGGATTTCATTTTACTTGCAATAGTTCTTTATTAGGGATGGTAGCTATGTAGATAGTGAAATATTCCAGTTCAACGACAGAGTGAATGGAGCAAGAAGTGAGAGAGATTGGAGAAAATGGTAGCAAGCCCCCTGAAAGGCCTCAGGTGGAGAATTCGAAGAAAGGGTTTCTGAAGCAGAAAGACTCAATTCTACAAAAATCCAAAAGTTCCCTTAATGGTCATCTGTTAGGTCTATTTATAGGGGTATTTTGGATAAAAGTTAATTAAGGTGAAAAATCATTGATTATGACACAACATTTGGTAGTACCGTGTTGCCATTTACTTCATCAGAATGGAGCCATTAATGACATAAACTCTGGGAATGCATCCACATGTCACTGTTCTTGCATGTGCTGAGTATCTATAAGTCACATGTCAATGTAAAATTAGGCATCAACACCTTTAGATTAAGTTCTCCCATCTTTTGGTACTCTTAGATTCTGGTTGGTTCTGAAAACTGCTGGGAAAGGAAAAAGGAAATTAGAAGCAATCTTCATGTCTCTTGTTCAGTTGTGATGGGAGATGTGAAGGGAGAATTATTTGAAAATTTGTACATTTTCAAACTCCTTATTGTTTTCCTTCCCCTATTATTTGAAAAAGTAAATAAGTTAGAGAGTAGGAAAAAAAGGAGGGATCAAACTTGTTTTTTTATTGTTTTCCTTCTCATTTTCTTACATTTCCTTTTTTCCTTCCCCTATGATTTGTCTTTACTATTTCTGAGATATAAACAGGGCTTTAGTGATTCTTATGCCCTTTAGAAAATTAAAATTAATATCAAGGCGATTTCCTAATAAAAGAATGTCATTGTGGTTAGGATTTGGGCTTACGGGCTAGTGCATCCAATTTAGTAGATCAATTAACAAATGAGCTTGACTTGAATAAATGAGACTGCTCAAAATTAAATGGATGGTATAAGGATATCTTGCAGGCTACCTTATAGCGTAGCTGGTTTTGGTCTGCAGTTTTATCGGATGCATCTTACTCTTATACTTGTAGTTGGAATTTTTGTTTGTTTAAAATTATAAATGGTTGATAAGATTTATACTCTGTGTTCTTCAGGGGCTTCAATGATACTGGCAGCTTTAGCAATGGAGGCTGGTTTGCCCCATGGTGTCTTAAATATTGTTCATGGCACCAATGTAAGCTTTGCTTCTTAGGTGCCCTTATTCATTTAACCTTTTAGCTTATATTGTGATTAAAAAGGATTAATTCTCTTGTTCATAATCAATAGATTTATTAAAGCCTAGTTGTTACTAGGAAGCTATCCCCAGTTTCCTTAGAGAGGCTGTGTTGCTGTTGTGCTTGGCTATGCCATATATTTCATTTCATTTCTTTCTCCTTTTACCTTAACTTTTTTTTACACATTTTCCTTAATTATTTGTATTGAATCAATTTCCCGTGCCACTTTGATGCTCCAGTTTTTAGGCACTTGATTAATTGTTGATGGATTTCTTAAATCAATTTGAGCAGGATATTGTCAATTATATTTGTGATGATGACGATATAAAAGCTGTATCATTTGTTGGTTCAAACACGGTAAGTCAAATCCCCTGTATTTTGGTACTTTATGCTTATCTATGCAGTGATAATTCAAATGGTGGATGTTTGCCCCTGAGGCATGGCTCAGGTGGTAGGGGGTTGGGGTGGAGATGGAAAGGTTCTAGGTTCAATTCCGTGCGTGTGTGTGTGTGTGTGCATAGAGAGAGAGAGAGAGAGAGAGCAATCACCTACCAGAAAGGGAGAAAAATCTAGTTATGGATGTTCATACAGACATGTACTAAATCTTATTGGGGTTTACAATGTGATTTGTTGTAAGAAAATGATCTATTCCCTATTTAACTGAAAGAAAAAATATCTGCTCCCAATTATTCACATATAATATAAGTCAGGTGCAATTCTGTTCTAGCCTGAAGAGTGTCATCAGTATCCCCTAGTGCTTTTAAAGGAAATGCATTGAAATAATCATCTTGTGACTGAGCTTCTTTGCTAAGAGCCAAAATCATGCAAGTGATGCTGAACCTCTTCTTTTGAAAAAAAAGAAAAAAAAAGAAAATGCAAGTGTAGTGTTTCCAGTTTTCAGTTGTTGGACTTCAACTCTTACCGTTTTACGCATATTATTGAACTTTTGATATGACTATAGGCATCAAGATGATATTATTTAACTCCTCATGATATTTTCTTTCTTTTCATCAATCTTGAAGGCTGGCATGAACATTTATGCTAGAGCAGCTGCTAGAGGGAAACGTGTTCAGGTCAGTATACTGTTTATTTTCTTTGTTCTAATTGCTCTGTCTCTCTTTGGGTGTTTGTAATGCCTAGACTTAAATAGAAACCTGCACAAACTAATTGATTACTGTGCTCACTTTTTAGTCCAACATGGGAGCCAAAAATCATGCAATCATCATGCCTGATGCAAGCATGGAAGCTACCTTGAATGCCCTAGTTGCTGCTGGTTTTGGTGCTGCCGGACAGAGGTGCATGGCACTTAGCACAGCGGTTTTTGTTGGAGGGTCAATCCCATGGTATTTTAATTTTTTGTCTTTTTACCATAATGCCTCTCTTTCTTTTTTTTTTTTTTATTCTGAATAAATTCTGGGTTTATATATTTGAAGGTTGTTGCCTATAATCACTACTATATGCTGTTTGTTTCCAGTCTGAACACATGCATGCTTAAGTATTTGATGATCTGTGTCACCATGTTTTACAATCCCCCTGAATCTGAATTGGTTTAGATTGCCAAATCTATGGCTGAATACAGCAATTTTATTTTATTTTGCTGATATCCAAAAGATATGGTAAACTTCATTTCCAGCCTGACTAGGTGAATGGTAAAGTTTTTACTGAACTGTCAATGTTTGATAATTTATAATATATTGGACAATCTTTTCTCAAAAGAGACTGGTGCAATAGCTTGTTTTTCCTGAATCTGAGCTTGTTTGGATTGCCAAGTCTACAGCTGAATATCAGCAACTTCATTTTCTTTCCAATAACCGAAGGATTGGTAAATTTTCTTTGATTTAATTTTTTTTTTTCCTTGTGGCACCCAAACTTATCTTAGGTTTGTTTTGTGCACCCTGCTGAGATCCACATTTGGTTGAACCTTTGCATTCTTTTAAAGTGAATTTTAAAATTTGGCCATCCAGATCTCTCTTGTTTGGATTTGCCTTTTTCAGTATTCTCTTTTGTCCCCAGCACAACTTCTAGAGATCATTCTATCATCTTCTTGTTTTTTTTTTTCTGTTGATCAGTAAATGAGATTTGTACTAAAAAGCACCAAAAAGGGCGCATCAAAGTATACATGATGTATACAATGGCAGCCAAAAAGCACCAAAAAAAGGAAGAGAAAACAAAAAGCCACTCCCTTCCTCAAACCGATCTCAAACCTATCAATGAAATCTACTATGGACATCAATCTTTCATCTATAAATAGTTTGGTCCAAGTTAACAAGTTACACAAAAACAGGTATTTCAGCCTTTGGATTGAGAGTTCCACATTCTCAATAGATCTTTTATTTCTCTTTCCAAATGGTCCAGAAGAGGCATAAAGGAGCTGCCCTCCAAACCTTTTTTTGCTTTCTTCCAACAAAGGAACCATGCCAGCCTAGCAGAGTCTCTCTAACTGTGGACTGCATCACCCAATAAACTCTAAAGAGAGAGAATAATAGCTCCCACAATACCCTTGCCTTGTCACAATGTAAAAGGATGTGGTCAATTGACTCCTCACGAGACAGACATAGGAAACAATGGTTGGCCAAAGACCACCCACTCCTTTGAAGTTGATTAAGAGTCAATGCTTTTCCCCAAGTTGCCTCCCATGCAAAAAAGCTCACCTTAGGAGGAACCCCACACATTCCACACAACACTAGAAGGGAATTGCACTACCCTTTTTATCTCTAGGCTAGCATAAAGTGATTTAATAGAGAAAGTCTCACTCTTCGTTTCAACCCAACACACTTTATCCTCTGTACCCTCTTCTACCACTTTATCTTGAAGTCTTGCCAAAAAGCGTTCCACAATAACAATCTCCCAATCATTTAGAGGCCTCGGGAAGTTGGGATTCCAGCTGCCCCCCTCATTAGAATGCTGCCACAACTCCACCACCCAAGCATCTTTAGAGTTAGAAAGGGCAAATAAAGAGGGAAAAGAAACATTTAACGGCTCATCCCTATACCATTTATCTTTGTAAAATTTTATCCTTTTCCCATTGCCCACCGAAAAGGACAATTTACAACTAACTAAATCCCATAACTTCCTTATGGTCTTCCATAACCCAACACCATAGCCTCCTCTCGCTTCCTTAAAGCACCAACCCTCTTCCAAATCCCCATATTTACCACTAATGATTTGTCTCCAAAAGGCCTCCATTTCTGAAGCAAAGCGCCAAATCCACTTACAAAGGAGGGCCTTGTTAAGCGAGTGAAGGTGCCTAACACCTAGGCCCCCTTTCCTTATGTCAGAGCAAATGGTATCCCACTTCACTAGACGAGGCTTACTATCTAAGGTCCGACCTCCCCAAAGGAAGTTCCTTTGAATTTTTTCCAACCTTAACCACACAATCCTTGGCATCTGGAAAAGAGACAAAAAGTAGATTGACAAACTAGATAACGTGCTTCTAATCAACATTAGTCTTCTCCCTTTGGAAATATATTGTCTTTTCCACAATGCCAATCTTTTGTGGAATCTTTCTTCCACCCCATCCCAAGCCACCAACGAATTCCTATCATCTTCTTGTTGTTTATTATAGAATTTATTCCTCTTAGCAGTATCCTACATAAATTCTTATGATTCTGGGTTTTGGACTTTAGTTGTTAACAGATAGTAAGTTGTGCTACTTGCTGGAAATTGAATTAAAATGTTCCAAGGAAGGTGTTAATGCTTTAAATTGATATTTTGCAATCATTTTCCAGGGAAGAAGAACTTGTGGCATGTGCCAAAGCACTCAAAGTTAATGCAGGAACAGAGCCTGGTGCAGACCTTGGTCCAGTGATTAGCAAAGAGGTACAAACAAACCTTGGAATTGATTTCCCCTTAATTGAGAACAATTGCATTAAAAATTGATTTTCTCTTTATGCTAAATATTTTTGTTAAGTTACAAACTTTCCTAGAGCTTAAACTGTTAGGTAGTGAACCCACAATGTATATTAAATTATTACCCTCCTAGATTGATACTTTCCCTTACATGCAACCTCATATCCACATGTAGAGAGACAAAGTAGTAATCACATATTACAGATAAATGGATGCATGCTTACATGCGGAGAGAATGCTTGTAGTTATGGATTACGGATGAATAGATGAGGAAATGAAAGTAGGAGAGACTATAGTTGAGACTCTAACTAACCATAGTTTTGATATGACGCCAAGCTAACAATTGACCTAAATGCTTGGTTGTTAGGATATGAGTCCATAATGTATACTAGCTTAACAATTCTCATATGTTTGTGTGAAATGTTTTATATTGTAGAGATCATTTTTTGATAGGCCAAGAGTAAGTACATTAAAAGCGTCCAACAAAAGGGCACAAAAAGGTATATTCGATGTATACGAAGGCACTAAAAGACCAGACACAACAGAGAGAGCCACAGAAACAACTTCTCTCTATTTAGAGCTCAGTTAGTCAATGAATTCTGCCTTGGATATTGAGAAATCTCCTTTGTACACTCTAACCCACTTCAAAAATTTATACATAAAGGATTTTATATTAGAAAGATCATAGTGCACCTACTATTTTTAGATGTATGAGTTTCCAGTCTCTTTTTTCTTTGGTTGTCAACGTTAATCATGTTTGCTTGTTAGATAATTACTTCGTTGAATTTATGTTGTTTTCTGATTTTTTTGATCTGCTTGGTTTATTCTCTCTCAGGCAAAAGATCGTATATGCAGATTAGTTCAAAATGATGTTGGAAGTGGTGCCAGACTTGTCCTGGATGGGAGAAATATTGTGGTATTCCTTTGTTTCTTTCCTGTTGTAGCATTACATATTTGTTATTGCTTCCAAATTCTTCTTGATTATTCTCTTCTGGTGAATTTACTCTTTATGTGAGTTAGTGTAGTGGTCAGACAAAGAAAGGAGCACTCTTGTATTAATGATGTTCCCAGTGTCAACTTTAGTAAATTGCCCAAGGTCAGAAAGGTATAGTGTGGAAGGTGTTTGTGGTTTGAGACATTTGGTGTATTCAGGCAGTCAAAACTTGCTTACCATGGCTGTGAACACCAAAAAATGGAGAATGCTGGCCCAAGTTATCTGAGTGTCAAGTTGTCAATTCACATACATTGCCCAAACTCAGAAAGGCATCCTCTAAAAGTCACTTTTGGTTGGGGAGAGTTTGGTGGATTCAGACAGTTAAAACTTGTTCACCATGGCTGTGAACAAGGAAAGAAAAGGGAGAATGCTGGCTAGTTATCGGAAAGTCTTTGTCTTAGAAAACATTTGGGATTGTGGGTAATGTGGGCCACATGAGGATTTGTGGTCTTTATTCTAGTGATCAAGACTAAATTTTTGATTTATTGATCTGCCCATTCAAGTCCTAGTCTATTATAAACATCCCCCCCCCCCATGCATCATTTCTCCACCTTTTGGGGAGGCATGGTCCTTTCAGTTTCAATTATGACTAGTAAAGCATGTGTTATTTTTTTTTCTGAGAAAATATCTTCTTTTTTTCTATTTGATATTGTAATATAAGTTTTATTTTTCTGTTGTTTGATTCAAATGTGGTAGCTGTTTCCATTCCCTTAACTTTTTTTTTTTTTTGTGATAAGTGTTCCCATTCCCATAACCTCATTCCCAGATCCTGATTTACCTACAGTTACTAGCCCCTTCATAACTTTCTATCTGACATCTCACATGTGGGGAGCTGGTTCTTTTTTATGCTATCAGACTTGCTTAACTTGAATTTTAATCATGTAAAGTCTGTTATGATGGAAATATATCTAAGGAGAGAAATGCATGTCAAATAGGTTACAAGATTTCATAAGCATTGTCTGATTTTACAAGCTTGCATTTTATCATGCTTTAAGGTCGTTGGGATGGATATATATTTGAAGAGAAAAATGCATGTATGTTAGGCTTGCATTTTGTAAGCCTTGTCTGAATGTTCTGACTTCTTTTGAATTCAAATAGGTTCCAGGATACGAGTATGGAAACTTTGTTGGGCCTACTATCTTATGTGATGTTACTACCAACATGGAGTGCTACAAGGTATCTTATCTTCATGCTTCCAGTCTTGCTGTTAACATTTTCAGAATGAATGGACGGGTAATTTATGATTCTCAGTGGAAGAAGAGTTGAACCAAAGACCTTGGCATATTCTTGACCGCACTGTATCTTGTGTTGAGCAGGAAGAAATCTTTGGACCGGTTCTCCTCTGTATGAAGGTATTTTTAAGTTGCTGCTTATCTTGGTTCTTTTTTCTGAACGATCTCGTGGTTTAAACTGGAAATTGTTTGATATATTTTCTTTTGTTGACCACATACAGGCTGACAGCCTAGAGGAGGCAATAACCATTGTTAACAGAAACAAGTAATTACCCTACTCTTACTCTTCCTAACCCTAAGGTGCCCTTTGGATGGTGTCTTTTAATGTGTTTTTCTGTCCAACACAAATTGGTCTTGAATAAAGCTACTTAGTATTTGCTTTTGAAGAATGTGTTGCATGACCTTTTCTTATTTATTTTTCCTTAGGCTATTTTTGGATCTGGAAATAGTGAGGAAAGGGAAAAAGGAAAGAATAATAATAATAAAAAAAGATAAAATTCTTTTGTTTGGATGTAGAAAATAGGAATGGAGAAAATATTATGAAAATAGGGAGAAATTTATATGCTTAAAAACACTCCATTTTCTGTTGAAAATTTTAAGAAAACTTTCTAATATAGTTGAGAATTTTTTATTGGTTTCAGGCATTTTATTTTCATTTCATTTTTCCCTTTTCCTTTTCTTCGAATAAAAAACAATCCTAAGAGTTGGAAACAATGGAAAAATGAGTTCTTAAAGTGTTAGGATGTTGCAACTTCTGGAAATATGCATTTTTATAACTCTCAAGAACACAATGCAGCAAAGTGAAAATCAAAATTCATCCTTGATAAATTATAATCCCTTGAAATACCATTTATTGTCATCTTCTCATTATAGGTGCAGCAATGGAGCTTCCATTTTTACCACATCGGGTGTTGCTGCGAGGAAGTTCCAGAATGAAGTTGAGGCTGGGCTGGTAGGTTAATCTCTTTGATCTGGCAATTAGAAGCTAAGAATTGCTTGAGCCTGGTTTCACTCAATTCAAGTTGGAGGCTGTTTTCTGACAAAAACTGGTTTCGACTCAGGTTGGGATTAATGTTCCTGTTCCAGTTCCTTTGCCATTTTCCTCATTCACTGGATCCAAGTTATCTTTTGCGGGTGATCTCAATTTCTGTGGTATAATTTTTTTATTCATGCTCCTCCTCTCTCCCTCTCTCCCTCTCTCTCTCTCTCCAGTTGAAATTGGTGTGGTTTAATGATTTAATCAAGCGTACCTAAAGATCTATTCACTCACTGCTGAACAGGAAAGGCAGGTGTACAATTTTACACCCAGATCAAAACAGTGGCACAACAATGGAAGGATTTGCCAAGCCGAGGAGTCTTGCTAGCTAACCCTCCATTATCTGAAACAGATATAACAAGCCGGGGGGTATCCTTAGGATTGCTTCCAACGTCTGAGAGAGATTTGTCCAGCCAAGGGGTATCACCAGCCGTTCCTCCAACATCTGAGAGAGATTTACATATCAATGGAGCATCATTGCCTGTACCTCCAACAACTGATTTGGACATGCAAAGCCAGGGAGGATCCCTGGCTTCACCTGCAACATCTGAGATGGATGTACCGGACCAGGAAATGTCACTATCTATGCCTTCGGAAACTGAAAGGGATTTACGGACTCAAGGAATGTCACTGGGAACGCCTCAAGCATCTGAGAGGATGTATCTGCCTCAAAAATCTCATTGGAATGACACTCTGCTCCCCACATCTCAAAGAACTGAAACTATTGCACCAACTTCTGAGAGGATTTATGCACCTACAACGTCCCATAGGAATGACAACATGGTTACAGTGACTCAGAGAACTGACATGGCCATGGTTCCATCTTCAGAAGGGGTATACATGCCTACAACATCTCACCGAAATGACAATATGGTTCCATCATCTCAAAGGACTGATGCTACTGTCCATCCAACAGAGAGGGTATACGTGCTGGCAACATCTCACAGGAATGATAACATGGTACAAACTTCTCAAAGGACTGACATTACTATGCATGCAGCTTCTGAGAGGGTATACATGCCTGCTACATCTCACAGGAATGACAATATGGGTTCCACATCTCAGAGGCCTGACATTGCTGTGCACCCAACTGAGAAGATATACATGTCTGCAACATCTCATCGGAATGACAGCATGGCTCCGACATCTCAACGGACTGATATCATGCCTCAAGCTTCTGAGAGGATGTATATGCCTTCGGCAGTTCACAGGAATGGTGGTATGCCACCCACGTCTGAGAGGTTGTACATCCCTGGAACATCTCAGAGGATGTATACTCAAAACCCGATGATTTCAATCGATGAATTTTCTGGCCAGGGAGCATCACTGACGTTTCCTACATCTCAGAGGATATAGGAATAAGGTGCTGCGTTATTTATTTTTATTTTAGGAACCTCACAGACGAAGAAATCTCATAATGGCCAGGAAAAAAAGATTTTTGTTCTCTCTTTCTCCCTTTTTTTTTGTTTTGTTGTCGTCGGTAGATGACTACAAGGTTTCTCTTCCCCATATTCTATCCCTTCAACTGCCTTTACCTTACTTGGTTATGAGAGAGGTCTACATTCCGTGAAGCATGGAGGAAAAGCGGCCTCCATCTGTGAAGAGTGGTATTCCTCTTTCATTGATTCGTCTCTGCCAAATCAAGTCAGCAGCAAGTATCTGTGGAGAATGGTATTTGCTCTTTTTGTTGCTTTGTTTCATGCTGCGGCTTCCCCTTCTGCTTCAACTCCAGGTTCAGAAATAGAAGTCTTATGTAGCAAAGGTCTGATATTTTGGGTAGGGTTAGCATTATACATGGTTTAAAAGTGTAGGTAGCTAGCGGGGAGCAGAGTCTGAAATGAATTATAAAGATGGGGGAGGCATTTGAACATGAGGAAGATCAACATATAATTACTAACCACTTTGTTCCTCCTTTATTAATGCACCTATTTATTGGTTTCTAATCAAGGTTTCTGTTTTTGTTTTTTTTGTTTTCATTTTTTTTTAAGAAATGAAAAAGATAAGGGAGGTATTTGAAGAAATTTCAAATTTATGGATGTTAGATATATTTAGTAACTAATCTTAAGGGAGATAAATAAAATTAACCTTGGTAAAAAAATAGTTTTTTAACATTGTAAATGATAATTGGGATTTTTTTAGGAATAGAAGTTTTATTTTAAGTTTATTTGAAAATTTGAAATATTGTTTAATATGTTTTCTTTGCAAATATATTTTAAAAATAATTTTTATTACTTTATTTTTGCATAATTATTTCTTAAAATAATATTTTTAAAAATAAAAATAATTAAATATATGTTTTTAAAAAAATTGTATTTTTTAAATAAGTTTTCATTGTCTTTTCTGGTTTAGAAATAAGTTTTTTTATTTTTGAGGATAAAAATTTTTCTTTAAAAGCGGTGTTAAATGGGTTAAAATTTTAATATTCTAATTTCATTACTATCATTAAAAAAATATAATATTCCTTTTTGGAAAAATAAAAACTAAAACAAAATAATAACCACTTCATGTTGCCTCCTTCAAGTCTTTTCACGAATGTCTTCGCATTTCCCTTGCATCCTTCTAACCGATACCTAAAATTAAAATAATAGAAAAAATAAAAAATAAAAAAGAAGAAATGGGTATGAAACCCACCCAACCGGTTTTTGGCGGGTTCAAATAGAGTATTCTGGGTAAAACAACGTAACAGAGGTAAATTAAGTCATCCACCTTCTTGCTAGGGCCACTGCGGGGAGGAAGGAGGAGGAAGAAAGAAGAATGCAATGCTCAAACACATACTGGGCATCAAGTGTTCATCCTCCTGGTCGGTTCTTTACTCAGAGCTCTCATCATAATGAAGATACTAGTTGTCCAGTGGTAACTCTTCCTCTACCTTCGCACGTGAAATCCATCACAAGCCCATCCAATCCATTTGTAAAGCACTGCTTCAAGCTCCGTCACAGTTCTTCTTATCGCTACTCTCATGGTTCTGCTCTTGTTGTGGGCACTACTCCCATAAGGTGAGTAACCCTCTTTTTCTGCATTTATTTTATGTGGGTTCTTGCCCTATTTAAATGCGTATCTGCTATTTTTTTTATAGTTTGGCTACTGTTTAGTTGCTCAGAAATTGAGGACACAGGTGTTTTGGTTTCTAATTATCAATGCGCAACTGCATTTAACCCAAAGAACTGAAGCTGTTTGGTTGATGTCCCACGCTAATTCTGCTTCATTTTTTCCCAAATTTTTATCTGGGTTTTTGATAGCTGTCATCTGGCTACCAAATTTAAATTGGTATCTTCTAGTTTTATTGGTGGCTTCCGTTTGGTTGCTGAGGATACGGAGGAATGGAGACGGCAAATTTTGAATCTTTTGTCCTCTATACTTCGGTTTGAAAGCATAAAATCCTTTAGCCAAAGAACTATCCCTGCGAAGTTTCATGCTAATTCTCCCATATTTGTTTGATTCTCTGAAATTATTAGTTAAAAATTGAAGTGGGTATTGCATTTTTTTCCTCCCCTTTGCCTTTGTTTGGTTGTTGAGAAAATGGAGGCAAATAGCTGAAATGAAAATCCTGATTTAGTCCCTTACTTGTTTCAGAACAAATAGACTATTGACTCAAATAATGCACGATCTTTAGAGTAAAAAATTTCAGTACGTTTGTTCTTGCATCCTCAGCAATCATTGTTACCATTGGGTCTTCATTTTGTTTATACTTTAGTGCATTTGATATTCGATCCATTTTTCAAGGTGTCACCTCTTGGGCAGTTCCAATATCCATAGAGCAACAAATTATAATACTCATTTGCAGAATAATAACTTGCTTGTGTAAATTAATATTTAATATTTTTTATGTGTTTGTCAATCAATTCTCACATATAGGCACTCTTGCTTTTGAGCATAGCACTTTCTTCAAGTCAACCCAGTTTCAGCTTTAGCAAGCTATAGCCTGAGTAGTTTCCATTGTTTATGTTTATTAGTCATCTGTGACGTTATATGCCTGTCAAGATGCCTCTTGAGCCGGTTGCCCTATGGAAAGTGGCTGCTTTTAATTTTTGTCTTCCAGATTTTATCTCTTGGTTAGTATAACATGGTTAGATGTCCCAAATTGCTAGGAAATGTCTGTAACCTAAGAAATTCTGTCATTTGTTGCACTCTTCTAGGTGTAATAGTGCTGTTGCAGTATCCATAAATTGCCTGTTCCTTAAGGTAAAGAAAATCACCAAGGAATAAATGGATAGGGACACTTTTTACTGAGCAGGTTTGCAGGTGATATTTCTGTAATCTCAAGTATTGCCTTAAGTCAATGATTTATGGATCTACTTTATGGGTTCTGCTTATCATGGTTAACTGTGATGAAGCTCACTATTATCCTTGTGACTTACATTATCATGAATAAGTGTCTTTTCAGAGTATGGAGTTGCTTTTCTCTTGAGTTTTGATTTTCTTCTGTGAACTTTCATGTCTTGTCCACTACTTTTTATAATGGCTGGTCTGGTGTCCATCTTTATATATGACCATCTTTCTTCTTTGTCCTACATATAGGTTGCTGTCCAACACTATATCCTGAAATCTGTTTGATTTATGTGTCATAACATCAATTAACTCATAAATTGTTTACAGGGAAATATACAAGTTTCAACAGTCAACCCAAGAGAGAACTGTTGAAATGGATTGTTTACTTATACTTGATAAAGCTGAGATTCCTGAAGGGCTAGATGTTTTCTCTGTTCGTCTTGTGCGTGTGAGCTCTATGGTGATGAAAAAACTTTCTGGGTTGCAATCAACTGAATCTGTTGAAGCTATTGCCCTGATGAGAATTCCTACCAGTTTCTTCAGTGTAAATGATGATACATATGAAAAAGACTGTCGGAGGTGGTTCCAATCTCCTCATCGAATTCTAGTTCTTGATAGGATCCAGGTGATTCTCACTGTTATCCCTAATAGTTAATGTTATTAGGTGCCTGTTGATTTGTATTCTCTGAAGAACTGTCATAACTATTTAGGTTAAAAAATGGCACCATGTGCCTCTTGGCTGAATGTTATCTTAGAACTGCTAAAGTTCAGTTGGTTTTGTCATGGTACTGTCACTTCCCGGGTTGTTTACCCCAAAAAACAATGGTAGTAATAATCTAAATAATAGAAGATAAAAGAAAAGAAAATGATGGCATCAAGTTGAAATTGAAATCATGTGTTTCTCAGTTTACATATTATGATATCTAAACAGCGAAGGTCAATTTGCTCTCTGCATTCTGCTTCTTGTGCCACTGATGCTGAAGCTCAACTGCCTAATATTTCTTTTATTCATCTCATCTTAAACAAATATGTGTGGAACCACTATGATAAAGTTCAGAAGCCCTAGTGAAAATAAATCATGAAATATCTTGATTAGATCACCTTTTTTCAGAGAAAGAATGGAATCCATTTGAAAGCCCTTTTGTAAATATATGTTGACTATAGCTATTGCCTAAAATACCACAACCTGCTCCCTGATATGATAAATATAATAATAGCTTCCTTTGTGATTACTCAATGATTATGAATTATATTTGAATTCAGTTTCTTCCGTGAAGATTCTAGGCATTTATCATATCACTAATTTTGTAAAGTTGTTCCCTGCAGGACCCAGGTAACCTTGGTACATTACTTAGATCAGCTATGGCCTTTAGATGGGTGAGAAACAAGTTTTATTCCTCAACAATCTGTTCTTTTTCTCTTTTTCTCTCTTCATCCTTCTATTCTTGCTTTACCCATCATTAAGCTTATTTGCATGCTGCTTTGAGCCTCGGACACTCCCATTGTGCGTTGCTGAACCTCCTCTTTCTGAATTTTCAATCTTGAAGACACTGATATATCAATCTAATTAAAGAATCAGCCAAAGTAATGATCTCAACATTGTTGTTGTTGATTTTTTATTTCTTGTTTTTACTGGGTTATGAGCAGTTTGTTTCTATTACTGGAAGTTTATATAGAATGGATTCCATCTCATAGGTTGGTAAGTTTCAAATTACAAGGGTGTTTTTTTTTTAAATTCATTTCTGTTTACTGGACAGCCTGTTCACCTATCTGAACTGATAATCAAGGGTTTTCACTAATTGAAGCCAAACAAAATTTTCATTCAGTGAAATATCTGTCATGCAGTTATTATTCATTCTAGTTTTTTCCCCTTACAAGCTATATGTATTGTGATTTATTGTTGTAAGGTCTTAATCTATTGTGATTTTTTATTTTTAGGGTGGTGTTTTTCTGCTGAGTGGGTGTTGTGATCCATTCAATGAGAAGGCCCTCCGAGCTAGCCGGGGAGCCTCTTTTCAGCTCCCTATAGTTTCTGGCAGTTGGATTCATCTAGAAACCCTCAAAAATGAATTCCAAATGAAGATGATAGCTGGCCATCCTGACAGTAACCAGAAAAGGAAGCCAGTGTCTCCTCTTTCTCAAGGGCTGGCTGATTCTTTAGCAGATGTACCATTGTGCTTGGTTCTGGGCAGCGAGGGGAGTGGCCTTTCAGAGAAATCCTGGCAGTTATGTGAGCTTGTAAGCATTCCAATGGCAGGAGAGTTTGAGTCTCTCAATGTTTCAGTTGCAGGTGGGATTTTCTTGTATATGCTACAACCTCAGAACCGAAGAGTTTGATTCTCCTTTGGGAACTTATTGCAAAGCCTAATTGAGAAATATACAGCTCAGGTAGTATGCTCCTTGGTCCTCTTTTCTATTTGTTTCATGGAAATCCTTTCCTTCCATCTCCCTTTTTGGTTACAATTAAATAATTGCACTTCTATGGCAAAAAAAGGACTTAGGGTGCATTTAGTAGGTAGGAATTGGAAAAGAAATAGGATGGTTATAGAGGTAAACCACAATCCCATGCAGAAGAGAGGAATCAAAATCCTATTAAAAGTGAGATTTGGTTTTCATATCAATAAATTTTTTATTCTCTTTCTCATTCCAAAAAATAATCCAAACACCGTATTGGATAAGAATGAAATTTTCATTCTCTATTCCAGTGTTCTGAATGGGAATCCATTGTTTTTCTTCATGATACAGCTACAACGATGTCTAAAAAAATTGATCTTGTACGGTATGAATTGATGGTAGCAAAGATGGTCTCTCATTTGGAAGACAATAGCCATAATCTTTGTTTATATGATTTTTCTAATATTCTTTGATAATAAAATAGCAGATAAATAATTCCATTATAATTTATCATTTGAAATAGTTAGAGAAGTTTTTTCTTTTATAATGAAAGATACTAATATAATAACACACAAGATATAAAGAAAAAACACTAAGAATTGCTATTAGAGCTTGGATGAAACCAAGGTTGTTTGTTATTGGGTTTACTAGCTAGAAAAAAAAAAAGAAAAAAGAAAAAAAAAAGATGAAAAAGGTTTGCTAGTCTAGACTATAGTTACCAATAAGAAGTTTGATTGGATTAACATTTTTGGGATATGCCAATGCTAATGTATGGGATATCTTGTGGTAACAATATTTGGATATTACTCTTGATAAACAAAACCCAAAGACGTCGATGGTAAAGAGTGGGTAAGGTTTAATAGAAAAACATGTAATTTTATTCATTTATGTTTTGTTAAAGCTTAGAAAACTTCACCACCGAGAAGACATACAAAAATCATATGGAAAACATTGGACAAGTACATGACAAAGAGTTTGAAAATTTACTTTATTTGAAAAAGATACCTTTTTGCTTTGATTATTAACTAGGTATGTTTATGAATAATCACATGCATGTTTGTGATAACATAATAACATATTTGTTGGGGGTGAAGTGCTTATCCATCCTCAATAAGGCTCTTTTATGCAAATGGAGTTGGAGGTTTGCAATTGAGAGATAGGCCTTTTGGAATCAAGTGATAAGGGGAAAGTATGGGGAGGAGCAAAGGGATGGTGTACTAAGGAAGTGAGGGATGACCATGGTGTGGGGTGGTGGAAAATAATTAGGAAGGAGTGGTACTTGGTAAGTAGTAGACTTTCCTTTTTGGTGGGTGATGGACGGAGGGTGAGATTTTGGAAGGATAATTGGTTTGGGGCTTTACCTTTTTGCGTTTCTTTTCCTTCATTATTTGCTCTAGCCGTCTCTAAGGATGCTTGGGTGAATGATGTGTGGAGTTCTGCTGATGGAGGGGGGAGTTGGAGCTTGCTTTTCTTTAGATCCTTTAATGATTGGGAGGTGGATGAGGTGGACAGATTCTTATCGAGTCTCAATGGGAAGAGTGTTCAGCAAGACGAGGAAGATAGGGTGCTTTGGAAGGAGACTAAGTGCGGAAGGTTTTCTGTTAAATCCCAATACAAAGCCTTAGAACCAAGCTCTACAATTTCCTTCTCATTGAATATCATTTAGAAATTTTGTGTGCAACCCAAAGTGAGGTTTTTTTGGGAGGGAAGCAACATGGGGAAGAGCTCTCACTTTGGATCAAATTCAGAAGAGAGGATGGATGTTAGCAAATAGATGTTACCTCTATCAAATGCATGAAGAACCGATAGATTACATCCTTCTCCATTGTGCCAAGACAAGGAACTTATGGGAGTTGTTTTTCACTCTTTTTGAGGTGCAGTGGGTGTTGCTTGCATCAATTAGGGTGACTTTTTTGGGATGGGATGGGTCCTTTGTGGGAAGGAAGAGGAGGAAAGTTTGGAAAGTAGGCCCCTTATGCATTTTTTGGACAGTTTGGAAGGCTAGGTACAAAATTGTGTTTGAAGATAATGTGTTATCCATCCAAAGACTTAAAAGTTCTTTTGTTTATTTTCTTTGGTTGGAGACGAAATTGTTCATAAAAGATGGTCATTCGACGTTAGTTGGTTTGTTTGATTGGTTAAGCTCCCATTGAGGGTGAGGTCTTTTTGTTCCTTCTTGCTTACAACTGTTTTTGTTCTAGTTGGGTGGGGGTTGGTGTATATTTTTTTTTGTTTTTTTGAGTCGTTGTTTTGGTGTCTCTTTATAATATATTATTACCTCTCTTTACTTATAAAAAAAAAAACATATTTATTAAATTTGGATGAAAATGTTGAAGATGATAATAAAACTTTGTTCTTGTTGAATTTTCTTTTTGGTGAGTATAAACATCTCACCATTACCTTACTTTATGGTAAGGGTAAATGGACTTTATGTTGTGCATATTGCTTTACTAAACTTTAAATGCAGGAAGAATGACCAAAAGATTCATAGGGATGTGTTAGCAAAAGCATTGACATTGAGAGGTCGATCTCAAAGCCATAAACTTGGAAAAATAGGCAATTCTCGATCGAAAGGCAAGTCTATGAAAAATGAATATACCTTTTTGGCATGAAAATGGGCATTAGAAGAGGATTGTTGTAAGTTACAAAAGAAGAATGATGGAAAAAATAGTCCGTAATTAGTATTTGTAATGTCATCGACAATCCTTCTTTTAATGCCCCTTTTCACAATAAAAAACGTATTCTCCTTTCAAACGTTTGCCTTTAGATTAAGAGTTGCCTCTTACCCTTACCATAAAATGAGATAACAATGAGATGTTTATAGTAATTAAGAAAAACATAAAAAAAAACAAAGTTTTTTTAACATTTTAATAATCTCATTCAAATTCAACAAAGCTGTTAAAGGCGTGTATGTGATTATTTATAAACATATCTAGTTGATAGTAAAGGCGAAAAAGTTTTTGTTCAAATAGAGTTAATTTTCCAGACTCTTTGTCATATACTTGTCCTTCAATGTCTTCTATAAGATTTTTAGAGATGTTTCCATCATGATGAAATATTTCTAAGCTTTAGTAATACATAAATGAATAGAACTATGTGCTTGATAGTAGATCTTTGCATTTTTTATCATCCATGTCTTCTGGATTTTCTTAAGAGTAGTATCAAAATTTTGTCGACATAAGATAGTCAATGACTCACAGTACCATATTTCAAAATTATTAGCCCTATCAAATTTATCAATCTCAAATTTTGGATTAAGGAAGCCTCTACCATCTTTCTTTTAGCTAGTAAACCTAATAATGAACAATTTTGAATAGAACAAGACTTTGATTCTAATTTTTTTGACAAAGACTCATAGTATTAAATAAATGTATTTAATATGAAAAAACAAAAACAAAAGTAAGACCAAATAATACAAACAAAAGATGGACATAATACATATAAGGTTGGGAAAAAATTTCTTATCTACATCATGATGGTAATTAATCTACTAAGTTCAAATAAAAGAATTATAAAATTTGAAGAATGTCAAACTTGAAAGGTTTTACTTATCTTCAATTTATCTTCATATGACTTTGACCGATAAATGGGAGTTGGGGGTGTTACAAATTTGAATAAAAATTACAACTTCTTGGAAATTTCAAAAATAGTTTTTTTTTTTTTTTTTACTTTGAAAACATGTTTGAGAATTTATTTTGAAAATAAACTATTTTTTAAGAATAAATTTTAGGTTAGACAGGTTTTTAAAGTAAACTTTAGGTGTTTTTAGTTATTTTTATAATATTTTATTTTGAGCAATAATTAAAAATATAAAAATGTTTTTAAAAAATTTGTATTATAGACTAAAAAATGAAGGAAATTATTTTTCTTGTTTGAGTTTTCAAATAGAATCTTATTCTTGAAAATAATTAAGAATGGTTTTGAAAAAAAAAATTAAAGATTGTTTTCTAAGAATTTTTTAATTTGAGGCAAAAAAAAAAAAAAAAAAAACCTTAAAGGACCAATCAAGAAAATAATATTAGTAAATATATTTGGGTCTATTTGTTAGTTGTTTTCGAAAACAATTTTTAAGAATAATTTTTAAAAATTGTTATCTAATGTTTTATAAAACAAAAATTTGTTTTGAAACCTAAAGTGATTTTAATATTTTCAAAATATATTTTAAAAATTATTTTTATATTTAGTATTTTATTTTTAATCATTCTATATTTTTGTATAATTATTTTTTAAAATAATTCTAAAAAAACAAGTGAAAACAATAGAAAACAACTAAAAAATATTCTCTAAAACACCATGTTTTCTCTTTTTAAGAACACAAAATAGAAAACAATTTTTGGTTGGTAAATATATTTTTCTATTTTTTTTATTTTAAAGAATATAAAACTATTCTTGAGAATATAAAACTATTTTTGAAAACAGTTATAAAAAAGACCCTAGTTTTAGTATCTTCTAATTCTAAACCGTCTTTTTTCATTTGTTCATACAATTATATATTATCTTTTGATCAAAATATATAAATACTTAAAATATAAAATTTATAATCAATTAATATGTGTTTGAATTAATTTCTTTTTTTAATAAGGAATTCATTTCTTGTTTACAATATTTTAAGATTTTTCCATTCATTTGTTTTGATCTAGCTTTGGTAGGTATGTTTATCTATTTATTTATATCATTACTTTATAATATATCTTATATCTTATGATTATTGTTTGAACTTGTTCAACAAAGTTCATATTTTTTGTCTTTATATTTAGAGTTAAGTTTGACAAAATACTAAGACCATTTAAATTCATCTAGAAGTTTGAAAAAATGGTTAAAATAAACAAGATTATTTTAAAATATATTATGACTATTGTTTGAGCTTGTTGAACAAAGTTCATATTTTTTGTCCGTATATTTAGGTTTAAGCTTGACAAAATGCTAGAATCATTTAAATTAATCGAGAAGTTTGAAAAAATAATTAAAATAAACAAGATTATTTGTAAGAACAAAATCAGAAAATCTTGAAACTCTGACATTTCTTAAACAAACAAATGTTGGAGTATCTAATCTTAGCATTTGTGTCAATGTCGGTGATATTTTGCATCATTTTTGAAGCATCTGTTTTCGAAGCCAAAGATAAATTTAAATATATTTTTGGATTAAATTTCCGAAAATTAAAAATAAAATAATAAAATTTTGGAAAAAGTGAAGAGTGTAGTGGAGGGAAAGAGGTCTGAACAGAAAGGACAGCTTGTTTCGTGATCTCGAATAGATCTTGCAAGAAAATTGCATCATTTTCATTTTTTTTTTTAATGTCCGAAATTTATGAGTAATTTTTTATTTTTTTTAAAATAATTTCGGGGCTTATTGGATCACTTGAGAGTTGAGATCTGAATAGCAGAAGAGCACCAATCTCAGGCCCCTCTCTAACTCTAATGCTAGCCCTCTCCGCCGGGAGACACATTGGGTAATGACGGCGGTGAAGTCTCCTCAACAAGCAGTGGCTTCCTCAACGCTCTGTTCCATCCATGGATCTCTCCTCACTCTGGCCACCCTAACCCTAATCTCATTTACCTACATTTCCCTCAAATCCCTCCACTCTCCTTTTCATGACCCTTCCTTCAATTCCTCGCCTCCTCCTCAGGTACTACGTCTTCACTTTTACTTCTTCGGATGGTTCTGACTTCTCAGGCATTTAACTGTTTTGATTGTGTTGTTTTTGTGTGGGTGAACTGTGAAGGTGATTAGCCGAGTGGAACATTTGGTTGAGGAGGAGGATTCGCCATTTTCGGATATTTATCATTCGCCGGAGATTTTTAGGTTGAATTATAGGGAGATGGAGAAGAATTTCAAGGTGTATATATATCCTGATGGGGATCCCAATACGTTTTACCAGACGCCCAGGAAGCTCACCGGCAAGTACGCCAGCGAGGGTTACTTCTTCCAGAATATTCGAGATAGTCGATTCCGTACGAATGATCCGGATCAGGCTCACCTCTTCTTCATTCCGATCTCGTGTCATAAGATGCGAGGGAAGGTGAGGATTTGGTCTCTGTTGTGTGTTGAGAAGATGGGTACTTTGCATTCTAACTCTTGTTTGATTGCATTTGCATTTTGTAATTCATTACCATGTTCTACAATCCTAATGCGTTGAACTCACTGAGTATTTTCATACTGATAGATTAGGACGGTAATAGAGTGAACTCAGTGGGTCTTTTATAATGATTGATCAGTATGGTAGCAGAGTTTTAGGCAATTGTAGGCCTCCGGCATTAACATATGGCTAATTAGGCGGAGAGCTGAACTTGGACATTCGTTCAGTTTAGTCCTGTTTCAGTCAAGTAGCACTGTTACACACATTATGAGCAATTGCCAGAGTACTTCCCTGGTCTTATTTCCTTGATTTTATTGTTTTGCCATATTTCTTTTCTATGGGCATTTCCTTTTGTTGACAAGAATTGTATTGCCTAGTATATTTGTTTAACTGCTAATGTTTATCTTTGAAGATGTGCCCTTTAGTGAGTATTGATGGGCTTGCAATTCATTCTCACATGGGCATGATATTTCAATGTGAGACACAGATATTAACAGACTACTTTGCAGCGTGTTTAGATCTGATTAGGAATGCTTCTTCTCCTATACAAGATCTGGGTCCTTTCTATATTGGTAACAAGTTTGTATGGTTGTATCCAGGGCACATCATATGAGAACATGACTGTAATTGTCCAGAATTATGTGGGGAGCTTAATATCCAAGTATCCTTACTGGAATAGAACCCTGGGTGCTGATCATTTTTTTGTTACTTGTCATGATGTTGGTGTGAGGGCAACTGAAGGAGTTCCATTTCTGGTAAAGAATTCAATTCGAGTTGTGTGCTCTCCAAGTTATGATGTTGGATTCATTCCGCACAAAGATGTTGCTCTCCCTCAAGTATTGCAACCTTTTGCTCTTCCTGCTGGAGGAAATGATATAGAAAACAGGTAACATCTTCAACCTTTTGTTACTTTATTATATATATTTTTTACATGTAGTTTTAGAATCTTAGCTAAAGAATTGTGAGGTGTAACTCTCCCTTTTTGGATTCCATTTCCCATTTTGTTCAATTATTTGTAATCCATTTCAGTTATTCAAGCTGTGGCAAATAAACTACAAATTTTACCTCCCTTAGCTTCCCAAGGTGTTTCTGGAAATAAAAATTCAATTTGATGGTTAACTGGTGGTGTTTGTTTTTTTGGCTTTTTGCTTAAAACAATTTGTTTTCAGAATTTAGGTTGTTTGTTTTTCTACTTTTTCATGACTTGTTATAAACTTTTTACTAAATAGAAAAAGCTAAAATATGTAACTTTTTCTAAATAGAAAAAATAACATATTGGTTTTTCTTTATTTTTTAATACTTAATAGAAATAAAATACTACAAAAACAAACAACCTAATATTTAACACTATTAAGCATTAAGGTTCTATTTAGAATTAAGTAAAAAAACAAACACCACCATAATGCATTCTGTGTTTACTGATTCAAGTTTTAGCATAGCAATGTGCTTTAAGAAAAAAGAACTTCAGGAAGAACAACATTCTCATGTTTGCTACTGACATGATATCTGGCACGCCATTGGCATTGGCTTTTCGGTTTGCCAGTGATCTTGTTTCACATTGATCAATATCTACCCTTCAAGAGTTGAGTAAAACTTTGTTTGAATTATACTATCATTCATGGGAAATCTGTAATCTTGTTTGGGGTTGGACTTTCTATTTTGTTCCAACATCAATCCTCCAATTTACAAGGTTTTAAAAATTAAAATATTAAAGGATACAATTTTCAACTAAAATTATGGGTTAGACTTTGGTAGATTTAATTTCTATATATATACATATATATAATAAAAAAGAAAAAGAGAAAAGAAAAACCTCAAGCTCTGGAAAAGGAGGATGTTTATGGACCTTACGGTTACATTGCCTGAACCTTGGGAAGTGAAAAGCCAACACCAAATATACAGGGTTGAAACTTTATTGAGTTGAATTGTGGATTTTTAGATTGTGGTTCAGGTGGTATGGATCCTTGATACAAAGTTGTGTATCATATAATATTTGACATGTTTTGAGACAACTAGCCTACTTCTTGTCTATATGTTGTGTTCTTATTGCATATGAATAACTGTTTGTTTGCCTAATTGCCTTCTATAGGCTGTTGTAATTTAGCATGTTTCTCATACAACGAATTGAATGTAAGTTTTATGTGGATGGAAAGATCCCAGTTATGAGATTATTGCCTAAAATTGAGAAGCATACTTTGCAGGACAACTCTTGGCTTTTGGGCTGGTCATCGGAACTCCAAAATTAGAGTTATACTAGCACGTGTATGGGAGAATGACACTGAACTTGACATTATGAACAACAGAATAAATAGAGCTGCTGGAGAGCTTCTATATCAAAAAAGATTTTACAGGACTAAGTTCTGCATATGCCCAGGAGGTTCCCAGGTCAACAGTGCTCGCATAGCAGATTCAATCCATTATGGATGTGTTCCTGGTAAGATTTCTTTTCTTCTTCGGTGATGAGCTATGAAGTGGTTTGTGTTCCATCCTATCTAATTGTAAATTGACAATATGGTAAGTGTGGATTGTTACCCAATTCCTGGACACCTATGAAAATGGATGAATCAACAAAAATGAAACAACATAACAAGACTATGTTCTTCAACATTCATCCCATGCCATGGAGGAGATAAGAATAATTTGGTCTCGCTAGAATTGGTTGCAATGATTTCACCTCAATTCCCAAAAAAATTGGCACCTCTCCACCTACCCCTAAACCCATCCAGTCACCTGGACAACATAAATAATGGAAAGAAAGACCTGAAGATACTCTAGGAATCCTGTGTCACTAACCCTGATTGGGAATCTGCGTCTATTTACCCTCTAGTTAGCAAATGCTGGTAGGCTAGCTTGTGAGACAACTTGATGGTTGTGTGGAACATTCAGGCTGAACATGTTTTAGGAGCGACAGCAGAACTTTGGAATGCCTCTGATGCAGTAACAGAGGGCTAAAGCCTTAATATCATCATAAATTAGCTATGCTACATAGCATAAATCACAATGATATCAAGGGGTCCTTTAAAATAGTCAACTGTTTTTTTGGTTGAGTACTCTGCCTCTGCCTCAAGTTATGGACTTTCAACGTAAATGAAACTTTATTGCTGTTTTGCATGAATGCATAGAAAATTTCCCATCTTTCAGAAATTAGAATTCATCCTTATTCTTTTTATATTAAAAGGGCATTTACTAGTATCGATAATCAATGGGTTATATATGGTCCTAACATTAGGAGGCAATGTGTTAGATATGGTCCTAAGCATGCATTTTTTGCCAAAAAGTGCCCTTCCTCGAGATTTGAAACTCATTTAACTAGCTCAATGCCAAACTGTGGAGGTGCAGTTACAAACCCACTGGAGTGTGTTACCAGAGTTGAGGTTTTGCAATGTAATTGTCTGTCACACTTGAAATTTGGAATTTTTTTCCCTCTGGCATGTTACTTCTTGCAATAACACGTCTCTGCAATTGTTTTTTCTGAGTAATTTGGGTGATTTTCATGCAGTGATATTGTCCAATTATTATGACCTGCCATTTAATGACATCCTTGATTGGCGAAAATTTTCGGTCGTACTCAAGGAGCTTGATGTATACCAGCTTAAACAAATCCTCAAGGACATACCTGATGCAGAATTTGTTGCACTGCATAACAACTTGGTCCAGGTAGAACCTTCCCATTACAACTTAAAGAATTTAAATTGTGTAGTAAATTTATGATAGCCTTTCATTCCTTGGATGATTAAATTTCTGCCTGCTTGTAATTTCCTTTCTTTTAAGAAAAAAAATTAATTCCCTTTTTTTGTGTAAGAAGTGTTTAAGCTGTATTTCTTTTGTTTAGCACTGCTTTGGTTTTTGTCTTCATAAATAAAAGATAAAAGAACCCAATTAATGGTTGCTATTAGGAGTTGAAGTGTGCTCTCCTTTTTGTTTCCCTTTTTTCATGTTTTCTTTGACATGAAGAGTAGTTGCATTAAGATCTACATGAATAGAATAAACATCAATTCCTCAACAAGAACGTGCAGTCAATGATGAGAATTTATTTTGGCATATATCTACAGGTCCAGAAGCACTTCCAATGGAATTCACCTCCCATCAGATATGATGCATTCCATATGATCATGTATGAGCTCTGGTTGCGCCACCAAGTGATTAAGTATTGATATAATGAATATAATTCTGGTCCCTTGATGTCAATTAATATCTTGTAAATTGACATAGTTCTTCTGTCAAAATCTGTGTTCTAAGTATTGATAGGTCAATTTTATAGTTTTCTTTTTCTGTGTAATCATTCTTTTTGCAATAACCTCTCTGCCAAAAAGGAAAAAAAGGTTCTGCTATGTTATATTAATGTTTTGCAATCATTTGTCTGCTTTGCTTACTCCCATTATGCAATTTCACAAAGCTTCAGAGACTTTATTCCTGATATTCACATAGAAGAGGTAAAACTATTATTATGCATAAGCAATATCTACTACTTCAATCTCATGGGCTCTCTGGGTGCTACTAAAATTTGTTCCTCCCTCAAGCCCAGTGGTGTCAGTTGTAGGGGTATTGTTTGTCGACTGTTGGGGGCCCCTAGTAGAAGAATCAGAGGATTCTCTTTTTGTCGTCAAATAGACCAACATTGCAGCATACAGCATCATTACTGGAAAAATCACAACTCCTGCAAGGATTGATCCTGTCTTCGGTATATCGTTATTTGTCATCCATCCTATTAAACTTGAACTTAAGAAGTATATGTTGATACCAATTGAGCCAAACCCCAAGAGCCACGAGAGTAAGGTTACCTATCATCGAAGGGAGATTTGATGATGGGATGGCTGTTCAGAAAATTGCTTTCTACGCATATATAGAGCTAATAACTGGCAAATAGTGCTTAAAATTAAGATCTCACCATTATGGAGCTTCTATGAGCGCCCATCTTAGCTTTACTACTTGTGAATCGGAGGAGAGGAATCAGTGCAAATGGTAGCTCGAAGGATAAGATCATCTGGACTCACAAAGTAATGAAACAGTCAATGTTCATTCTTGTAGGGAAAGTTTACTTTTTTTTTTTTGTTTTTGGGTGTTGGGCTTGACTTACGGAAGCAATGATAATCAGCCTTGCAGCTCCGGAAGATCCACCTATGATGCAGACCATTAAGCTTGGAGCAATGGCTATGCACCGGGTGACCAAATTTCTTAACCAAAGCCTCATTTTCAAATCTAGAAAACCCTGTAAAACAAAACATTATAAAGTGTTTTCAAAAATCATTCCCACCACCAAGCTTCACCTTCAGAGGGGGAAAATGCCAGCAGACAGTGATATCAGAGTACTTAATAGCTCCCTGATTCAGATATAAATTAATAAAGAGTACCTGCATAATATACTGGCCAGCGTAGGTTCCAGTAACAGTTGAACTCTGACCAGATGCAAGCAAGGACACGGCATATAGCTTGGAACTCCAGTTTCCGAGAGCATTCTGTATTAATAATTTAGTACATTAACACTGAGCTCTCAGATCATGCTCCATACAGAAAGAAAAGAATAGTTGGAATTATGACCAGGAAAGCTGTTTTATACGAACATTAAGTAAGAAAGATGCGGACTCGAGAGTGATGTCCTCGCAATGATCCTTGTTTTGTGAAGAAGCATGTGGATTGGAGCAGACGCTGCCGCTCACAGATACAACGGCCACGTTTATAAGAAGTGCGATGAAAAGGGCTAGCCCGCTTTCAATGATGAAGTACTTGCTCGCACTCTGACCACGAATTTGGTGTTACTAAATGGTTAGTTGGTTAAGACTTAAATGTATATTGGAAGGTTGAAGTTCTCACCCTGATGGCATGAAAGGAGTGGGGGATTTTCCTTGAGGTGACCAGTGCTGAATGAAGAAATAGATTGTGCCTGCACCATTAGAGAAGTCCTTTCCACGTCACATTCATTATTCACCCCAATAAAAGCAGGGTGAGCCTACAGTAAAATAGTGTGTTTCAATTCAATCTCATGTTGGAAAATTAATTGGATCAAAATAATTATTTGATTAAACTATTTTTCAAGTTGACCAGATGGTCAACCTGGACCAAGTATCTACCTGAATATGATTAAACCCTTTTTGAATATGACCAACTTATTGCCCAATTATTGTGATCCAAATTCTCTCGTACAAGTATAACTAGGATGTTTGTGACCAATCCCAACAAATTAAATGGTAATTAGGTTTAACTACCAGACCTGCTCCCACGCCAATAAATTGGCGAAGGTGTCTTTTCAGCCCAAGAAATGTCTAGTCATTATAGCATGGCCCATGAAGCTCAAATAGTGAGCCTGGAATGGACACACCCTCAAGTTATGCTTCTTAAAATTGAGAAGTAATAAAAGTAGGGATAATCTTGTATGCTAGCTTCTCCAGATCGAGAATTAAGAATGGGAGGAAGATGATGAAAATTACGGCATGATGAGAGCTCCTAAAAGAGCGATGGCATCTCTGGTGGCTCCATCACCATTCAATTTAGGGACGAACATTCCGGTGACAACGTCCTTTGCACTAGGTCTGGCATGTACCATCACACTGCAGAAGCAGCCGCCCACTACTAATACCAATCCCCCGATCGCCACCTCCAGCTTCCTTATCTATCATTCATATTGTTTGAGGATACAAAAAGGTAAGCTTTGAGATTTAAAACTATTAATCAAGAAATAAATGATAAAACAAAAAAAGAAAAAGGATGAGACTTGATCAGTGCCACTCACACCATATCTCTGTAGTCCAAGGAGGAGAAGGGTACTCAAACCAGCCAGAAGAACACCGCCCCATATGGGTACGTGGAAGAGTATGTTGATAGCAAATGCCGTTCCTATCACTGCAATAAAACCCCCAATCAAAATCCTAGAGTAATATCCTACCCTGCTTCACAAACTATGTACTTCCATCTGTTTATATTTCCTTTCCGAAGCATCCAAACCTTCTGGGATGTCAGCTGCGATGACTGCGACCTCAGCAAGTATCCAAAGGCAATAATTCACCGGCTTCGGGTACTCCATCCTGCAGTGCTCCGAGAGATGCTTCCCTGTATGTAAACGTAAGTAATATATATGTACTGCAGATCATGGGGTTTGTTTTAAATGTCAAAAAGAGCTAGTTGGACTGGCATGCTGGTCAAAGATAAAAAAACAAGAGAAAAAAAAGGTTGCATGGTTAAAAGTAACTGTGTCTGATCTGTATCATCCTCCAAATCTTGGAGGGTTCTGATTAAGGATTACGACCTTTGTGAGCATGTATTTGCATGGAAGCCTGTAGAACATGCAAATACCTTTTTGTCCTATAAATATAGAAACAACCTGTTACCTGTAGCCACTCCTAGATTTGCTGAACGGGACTGTATGATGAAGGCGAAGATCAGCCCAACAAGCACGATCCACAACAGCTGTATATAAGCAGCTCGATTTAAAATTTGTCCATGAATATGTGTGTGTGAGGGAAAACAGTAGTGGGAGGAAGGAGAAGGAGAAGATGACCTCGTATTTGTGGTTAGCACCAGCTTGTAAATCTGTCTCCACTGCATTTGCACAGCAATTTACAAAGCAAAAAAGAGAAAAAAAAAAAATGTAATGTTAGCTATGACAGCAGTCCTGATGAAGAATACAACACACAATCTTTTAGAATAACAGATTACAGAGAGAGAGCTAACAGTTTCCAGGATCTAGATAAGCGACAGAGACCAGAAAACCCGGTCCTACATAACTCAAGAGCTTCTTCCATAGGGGGGTCTCTTGAATCTGAACCAGAGCCATGTGCCTCCTCAAGCTTCTCCTAACTCAATTATGTTATGTATTAAATTTCATGGAGTTGGATCTTTATAGAGCGACCCACGGAGAAGAGTACATGCGGTACAAACATTGAGCTGCCCCCTCCATCTGGAATTTCAAATCAAACATTAAATTGGTGGTTGGATTTTGTTATCATTATATGGACGTGTCACACATGTTTAAAGGGCATACTCACAACCCCATTCGTCATGCACTGATGAATTATTGCATGTACAGTTTTGAACTTCCCACGATTGGGCAATTGGGGAGCAATCAACATCATCAGTCTCTCTGATGCCAAACAACTCTACACTTATATGTACCCCTGGTTCTAACCCAAACCTCTTTTAATTTTCCTTGCCATAATCATGCCTTCGTTTTGCGTCTCCTTAGATTTTATTACTTCATACGACGCCTTTAATAAGTCATTATCAAAATAATATATATGTAATGATTCAATCCTAACCTATAGTAAACATATTATTTGTTTTGGTCCATTGAGCTCTTCAACCTCTTCTCTTTTACATGGTTTAGAGGAGTCTATCCAAACAACTCCACACTTATATGTACCCCTGGCTCTAACCCAAACCTCTTTTAATTTTCCTTGCTATAATCATGCCTTCATTTTGCGTCTCATTCGATGACCCCTTTGATAAGTCGTTATCAAAATAACATGTAATGATTAACATAATATTCGTTTTGATCCATTGAGCTCTTCAACCTCTTCTCTTTTGCATGGTTTAGAGGAGTCTATTACACATGTAAGATGGAAAATTTTCTCCAAATTAATATAAAATATCGCAATCATACTCCTCGGGAAAAAACATTATCCCCATCGTGTCCTATGGGTTGTGTCATTGTACTCTGAGTGTGGGACTAAGCCTTGTGGAACTAAATATATAAATAGACATTCTTACAATGTTAGACACATAAACACCCTTTATAGGATCAAATAAATAAACTTCAATAATGAAATCATAGATTTGACTATAATATCATTTATAATAACTTGTTCTTCTTATATAGATATTATTTGTTTTAAATTTAATAAGTCGTCATAGTTTTAAAACATGTCTATCTAATTAATTAGAGTTATTACATATGCAGGACCAAAAACTTATTCTCTTAACCAATGTTAGATATCACAATATCTTTTACTACCAATCTCAACTATCAAGACCATGTTAACTACCTTTGAGTACACCTCTAAATTCAAAACAAAAAGTTTATTGTATAAATAAGATCGGAACAAAACAAAAGAAGTTTGGTAAACTTGACTTTATACATGACTAGTGACATATTACCTTATATCATCTGGGTAAACTCAGTGTTCTTGTAGGTTGAATACTCTTAAGAAAATAGTTCCTATATAAATCTTCTTTAAAATGATCCGAAACAATAAGGCCTTGACATCTTGAAATCCTTTTTCTCCAACTTCCACAAAAGCTCTACCTTTCCTTCTTGTATGAAAGTGGTGACGGTTATTTTTTTATCCTTAGAGTAGCTCAAAGTTTTGACTAAAACACAATCTCTTTATTATATCATATGAGATTGTGTGGGGTTAGATGTAATAAACACTCCCTTCAAACCATTTAAAGTGTGTTTGACAGTAATTATAAGAAGTGTTTTTAATATTTGAAGAATAAAAATTTTCAAGCGTTACAAATGTTAGAAACATTTCATAGAATCACTACCAAACACACTCTTATTATAACTTGTTCTCTCCTATATATAGATACTATTATTTTGTGTCTAATATATCATCAAGACTTTAAAACTTGTTTATCTAATTTGAAGAAATCTACTATATATAGTATTAAGAATTTCTCTCATTATTTGATGTGAGATATTATATAGTCCTACTTCTATTCAAAAACATATTTGAACTATTTTAAGTGAAAATTTAAAATTTGAGTAAAAATTTCTGAATAAGCAATTACACACCCAATCTTATATCTCCATGGATTGCTCATGTTAAAACCAATCCTAGGTCTCTCTTGTGTACCATGAATGCACGCTTTCTAGTAGATTTCCATGAGTTGAAGTATTCATATTTGATAATTTTCATCTTTAAAGATCTTTTATGGATAGACCACATTTATAACTAACTAACTTCACATTCGATTAAAATTTTACTTGCAATCCTCTTTTACATTTCAATTTTTTTGCATCATCTTTATATCCAATCTTCAATCTTCAATCTTTTTCTAAACTCTTTTAAAAATATTTTCTTTTTTCCTTTTTAGAATTCTCCCCCCCCTAACTTTATGTAAATTTTTGTGTCAATGGAACTCTAATTATACCATGCATTAGTATATATATATATATATATATATATATATTATTCTTCAAAAAATAAAATAAAATGGATGAGGCCAGGCAGTAAAAGAATTGCCGACAACATACATGGCTGACATTTAACAGATGATTTGAGAAGGAGTGAAACAACGAACCATACGGCTACGAAAACAAAAGTTGGATAAATTTAATGCAAAAATTATTCAAACATAAAGTCGCTATCTACATAAAATAATTGATGGGGTGAGTATCAACTATGATGTTACAGGACTGGAGGATGCTTCGTTTTCAAAATAAATTGCTTACGCATCCTACTTCTTGTCCTCCTAGACCTGCTACAATTGGGACCATGATGTAAATAATTCCTGAGCTGGAGTATATCTCCCATGGAATGTTAAAAGTTCACACTTTTTATTCAAAGTGTTGCCAAAATTTGATAACATTCGACATTGATTCTAACATTTTACACTTGGGAGTTCTCTAATTACGATTAATTTTGTGCCACAAAATGTTCCTAAGCAGTTGTAGCAAGGGAGATGAGATGATTGATAAAAGTAGAAACACTCATGGTGAGTGATATCACTATGTTCTCATGTAGGGCAGAACATTTCTTATATACAACAGCAATGCTGGTAGAGCAAGAAGTCCGGGAGTTGTTTCGATTAAATGCCATAAAGGTGATACGGTTTGTAGGACAGCACTGCTAGTGCTGACCAAACTTGGAGGTACTGAGTTGGAAGGATACCAGTTTATGGGTGGTGTCCGGTCAATGTCTCCTCCTTTTAGGTATGTAGGGTTACTTTAGTTTTTACTTTTTACATCACCGTAGAGGCTAGCTATTTCATCTTATAAAATATCTTTGATATTTTACTTTAGTTATTACCAAAAACAAAGCAAGATTTTGAGGTTTTACATGGAATTGGAAAATATGCCCAAACCCAACAAATTTTCTTGGAAAGAATAATAATCTATGAGGAAATCTTTGTAATGCCTTTGAAAAATAATTCGATAAAACAGGAAAAAGGAAGAAAAAAAAACAAAAATACAAAACCCTGATGCCTGGGCTCATGATCAGGTGAGAAATTGAGATGGACGTGAAGCTAGATTCCACCCACATGAAATCATTCCAAAAAAGCAATAATAGCATTCAAGGTACATGGATTGTTGAATGCTAACCTCACATTCAGATTTGAGATGACAATGGGAGATACCACCCGTCCGTGCATATTGGATGGAGTTTAATTTTAATAAATGAATTTGAAATTTTTTTAAAAAATTCGAGGCAAATTCGGATATCGCCCTGCCCTTCCCCCACCTCGTCCTTCCCTAATTATATATAAAATTAAAATTTTAATTAAATTTAATTTAAAATTTAAAATTAATTTAATTTAAATTTTATTTTATTATTTTTAATATATAGATAATAAAAAAATATTTTTAATAAAATAAGTTATAAAAAATATAATAATTTAATTATTTATAAAATATATTTATTTTAATATAATTAAAAATTTTAAAAATAATTTTTTTTAAAAAAATTTTAAATTCAAAAAAAGTTAAACGGGACAGATACGAGAATTTATCATACCACCTTGTCCCGTCCCATCCCGTTTAATTTTTTAAATGGGACGGAGATGAGAATTATTTCAAATAAATGAGACGGGGTTGGGATGAGGACAACCCGTCTTGAACCCACACCATTGCCATCCTAATTCAGATAAAACTAATGTTATAATATTTCTGTGGCTCCATTGCCTGCTTTTTTTTCTCCTTTTTTCAAATTTGAATTGGAATTGAGGTGAAAGTGTCATTCTTTGATTTCTTTTTATTCAAACAAAGTACCTTTTTTCCAGGAAGAAACAAACAAGCCTAAGGCCACCCATGATATAAAAAGACATTTACTGTTACCTTAGTAACATAGGCCACCCCAAAGGCCTTGGCTATTAACCCACCGATGTCCAAATCTCTAGCCTTTTTTATAGACCCAGCTATCTATGTCCGTTAGCCCATATGGGACCACTTCTACAGATTTCCAAATTTGACCTACACCTAACCCCTCCCACTCAAATTGGGACGACCTAGGGCTAACCCAATTAATAATGAGTTCAATTTGACCAACCCATTGCAAATGAATTTAATAAGGCCTGGCTCTGATGAACCCTGGGCCAGCTAGGCCCATGCCACACCCACTCCGAAATCTAAACCATCATTTTGGGCCCTTTGTTAACTGGGTCAGCCCCATACATCCTCCATCTAGATACAAAATTCATCGGTTTCATCTCAGCCCATGTCTCCAACTAGCAAAGGATAAGGGAAAAAGCTTAATAGTTAATATACTTGGTAGAAATGGCAAATACTCCAAAAGCAATAATCCGATAACAGGCATCTTTTGTGAAACATTTCTTCAGTGGAAGTGACAACAAGATCCTTTTTCTAACTCCAACTATCAATTCTGATATACATACCCGAACTCTTCAAGACATCTCTTCTCTTATCCTATTTCATTGTCCATTCCTCCATCTTTCATTCACCAACTTAAAACAAAAATGCCAGATATAAAAGGTTAGTATTCCAAAGCATCCACTGAAGTTCACAAAGCAATAAAAATATTTCTGTGAGCGCTATTGAAGTGTACAAAACAAAAATTGTTTTGTATTAATTACCGTGTGGCAGTGGGGCAACCAAATTTAAAAATTGAAAGGGAGGATGAATGAGTCAGTTTCCAATCGTAACACAAGGGTAGTGCTTGGAGCTGACCAATTAGGGCTGAGAACGTGGGAGAGCATGGAACAAAGTCTTGGCATCTAAGAGAGAACCCTAGGACGAAGGATTGGTGCTCCATAGGTGTGAGAAATATCTTGAAAAGGGACAGGCACTGAGTTGGCCTAGTGGAAAGTGAATTGATCCAATAGAGCGCATAATCATTGGGTGATGGTGCGGCTGATGTGACTGGGGTGATTTTGTCTGATTGGCAACCCTGAGGTATCCGAGGCCAGTGCTCCAGTTAGAGCATACGACAAAGTTGTACAAAATTTCAATTGAACTTTAGTCATATTTTCCTCCCAAATTCTCTCTCTGTTTTTAGCTGATTATTTTACCCAAAAATAACTTGGAAATTCAAGTATTTCGAGGCTAAGAATGAATTTTATAACTGCATGTGAAGGCCCTGAATGAAGAGAAAAAAGACAAGGGAGCGGCACACAGGTATCTGGATTGGTGGCCGTTCGTTAGATGCTGTGAGCAGGCCAAATCCAATATCTGAAATCCCTTCCATTGCATGCCCACGCGCGAAACGAGTATCTCTTTCTCATGGAGGACCCAGACACCACCCAATCTTTTCTGTACTTGCGTGAAGCCGCCACAGGAGCTCCAACACTTCTCTTAATCATCAAATTACATCTCCGGATGAGTGCTGGACCATTTTTGCTTCTAGTGGCAATTAGATTTATCCCAGGAAAAACTTTTGTGCCCGCCTTGTAGGCCCAAATTTGTGACACCCAGTTGGGTTTAGGTTTGAGATTTGAAACCATGAACTTCAAACTAGTTTTAGAGGTTTTGTCACCACGCCCCATGAAGTTTATGTGCTGTAAATTGTGATCAGACCATTGCAAATAGGGATGATAATGACACAGTGTTTTTAAAGTACTCAATGTTTGAAATTTAAAAACTAGTTTCAATAAAATAAGTTATAAAACATTATTAAGAATTAAAAAAAAAATTAAATAGCTTAGACAATATAAAAAAACTTTCATATACGGACTGGGAATTACTTTCGATAAACCCTTGTCACAAGCTCGTCCTGATGTCCGGAGGATACCTTCATTTTCTTATCTTCTTTGTTAACATTTTAAAATATCATGGTTATCATTTTATTCCCTTCCAGGGACCAAAGATTCTAGTCCTTGCAGGCGTCAACAACAGCATCAATTATCCAAACTCCACTGTTGAGGCCTTGCGTCCCTGGTGATCCACGTAAGTGCCAAATGGATGGACGCACGATCTCAACTAATATAGATTCTTGATTCAATCGTGGTACCTGCAAAAGGCGTCCGGACGGGGTGTCCGGACGCACCCTCCGATGGTTTTGTCAGCCATGGTTAGAGAGATGGAGATAAATCAGTTGACCTTTTACTAGGTACAACAAGCTTACCTTCCTCTTTGTGTGAAGGTTCGTATATATAGTATCAGGAGCTTTGTTCCCCTTTTTAATAGTGAGGAGATATTTTGTGTTGTCATGATGATATTAGGTGGTGTCAGGGCCATCATCACCTTATGGGCGGCTGACAGAGATCGTGATAGGTGATCGTGTGAAGTGATCGTGGGAAGTGACTTGTTGTCACTTCATCTTATCCTTTCACTCTGCAGGTGGCGGAACGTGGGTCATGACAAACTGTTGTAATAACGTGCAAGACTTACTTTACTTTAGTCAATGATCTGGGCAAACGTATCCGGATGACCTTTGTTGGTCGTCCGGATGCATTTGTGGAAGTCGCTCGGATGTTTAAGCTTATGAGTGTCGTGTGCCTCTTCTTGAAGTAGTCTGGATAGGAGAAGCGTGCCACGTGTACTCTTGGGGAAATCCGGATGAGGTTAACCCGGATGGGAATGTGTGCCACGCGTCATCATGAGATATGTGCCACGGGTGGGAGGGGTCCCTGCACCCACCACAACTGCCCCCTTCCAACTTGACATTTCTTAATAATCTTAAAGATGTAAATGCTTGGTTACTCGCTCCTGACTCCTGAGAGAGTTCTCATCAGTCATCAGTCATCAGTTATCAGTCGAATTCTTTTACTTATATTTGTCTTCTTGTCCATCTCTCCTGCATTGGCCAATGCAGCCTTATCATGGATTTTGAATGCTACTGTCACAGATTGTTAGGCCTAATTAATAATAAGCTGATGTAGGAATAGAAGTTTGGAATAAGTATAGGTAAGCTTGTTCTCATGCGACCCTCCTCCATGCCCTACTGATAGGCGCAATAGATATTATATGAATTGTGGTGTCCTCATGCATACAAATGCACCCTTTTTTATTGTTTTTTTTTTCCCTAAGACGTGGGCATGGGGCCAAGGAGCAGCCAGCAGGAGATGGATCAGACCCATTGAATCTGTAAGCTACAGTGAAAGTCGGTGAGCAATCCCTGCATACTTGTTGCCTAAAATACTTGAAATTAATATTTTTCTGTTTCATGCGTTATTAATTATAGTCAATATTGGAAGGCATTTTTAATTATTCATGGTCACTATGTGGTTGGGAAAGGCGCTACAATAATATCCAATTTTTGGACAATTTGGTGGTCATGAACTCTCAATTTTCAAGATTAGTACCAAGTATGAATTCTTATATATTTTCTCTATTTATTAAACATTTTGCTTGCTTCATGTGCAGGCTAAGTGTTTATTATGCCAATATTTTGATTAAAAAATTTGCATATTTTACGTGCATCTCTTGTTCAATGTAAATTTATTGTGTCAAAAATATATGGCCGGGGAGTTATGATGATTTACTACTGAGTAGGATATGTTTTTAAAATAGTGGGGGTTTCTGACTCTCATGTTTGAGAATTTTAGATTATTATACATTGACTTCAATTTTCAATCTAAGATTTGATTATCTTAGAATTGTTAAATAATTTTTACATAAAAATTAAGTTCATTTATATATATATATAAAATAAAAATAATTGTAATAACCTATATCCAACGGTAAAGATATTACTCATCTATCATGTAAATAAAAAGGGTAAACATAATCGTGCTTTTTATCTTATAGGATTATAGAGTCAAACAAATAAACACACATCATAGGATCAAATAAATCCTCACACTAGGATAAGGATTAGCTTTATACCATTTTGTAATAGTTCGCACCCAATCGTGTAGATATTATCTGTTTTGAATTCAAAGAGACTCTCAAGACTTTAAAACATGTTTACAAAATTAAAAAGAGTTTATATAATATTAAAAACTTTTTCTTTTATTTGATATGAGATATTACAAATAAAACCATGAAAACCCCTTTAAACTCAAAATAGATAGTAACTATACGATTAACAACGTATCGTTACAATAATAGTGTCCTCCCCACCTTTTTTTTTGCTTAAATTAAAATAAAACTGGGTGAAAAGCTTACACAATTTGGGATAACCTTATTAATAAGAAGATTAAAAGTTTGGTTAAATAATTTTAATGTTAAAAGTGAGAGTGACAAAGGTACTAATTTCATGGTTAAAATGACAATTAAATAACCGTGGCTCCATAAATATTTTATCTTTCATGGAATTAATAAAGGGTATAGCCGTGTGGGAGAGCAATCCATTTCCATTCTTTCCTTATTTACAAATAAATTTATAAATACAATTTAAAACCTTTCCTATAAATTTCCATTAGTTTTCCCAAAATTTGGAATGAAAATATCGATGAAGGTGGGGAGCACGTTGATGGACGATTTTTTTCCTTAAATTATAATTATCTCAACTTTTGTTTTTGTCACGCGTTACCAATATATAAAATAGTGAATAAAGGAGACTCCACATATAAATTTTAAAATTCAAATGTAATAGCCATGATTTATCATCCAAATTTCGCTCATGGATCGTAATCATTGAATTTTGGTGAAAAAGAAAATGATTATTTCCATATTTAGAATTTTAGATTTATGTTATGAAAATTGGGTTATCTATATTTGTTTATATCACCATGGAGGCTCGCACTCCTGATTATAAATTGTACTCATCGCCACTCTCCAAACCTTCACACCCTTCTTCTCTTTTCTCTCAGCTATGGCGGTTTCCGCGTGTGTGGTTAGAACAAACCCATCCATCTCTCCATGTCTGAAAGCTCCAAGGCCAAGCCTCAGTGGCAGAAAACAGGTGACCCCTCACATTCTGTTGGCTGTTGCAGCCATTTGGGTTTCATGTCTTTGTGCAATTTCTTTTTATATGTACATATACATTATTATATGATATTGTTGTTGTTTTTGGTTTTGGATCATTCAAATGGTTCATGTTTTGATGATTCTGATGTGGGTTTGCTGCCATGGTCATGGTCATGGTTATGGACGGCGAAATGGCTGTCGATCCGGGATGGTGTTTTACAGTCCTGCTTGAGAGCTTGTGCCGCAAATACTTCAGATGGTGAGGAAGGGAACAAGATGACCAGAAAAGAAAAGGACGGAGGGTGGAAGATAGAATTCACCGGAGAAAAACCTCCCACACCACTACTAGACACAATCAATTATCCAGTCCACATGAAAAACCTCTCCACCCAGGTGAACTCATCAATCATCATGGCGGTCATATGATTTTGTTCAATGGGTTTCTCCCCTCCCAATTCCCAACCAGATTCAACAGCTTTCTCCTGTGTTTTTTATGAATTGTTTTTGGCTTTGTTCATTTGGTGTTTCAGGATCTTGAACAACTAGCAGCAGAGCTTAGAGCAGATATCGTACAGAGTGTATCAAAAACAGGTGGGCATCTAAGCTCAAGCCTAGGAGTAGTGGAACTGACAGTGGCTCTTCATCATGTATTCAACACCCCCGAAGACAAGATCATATGGGATGTTGGCCACCAGGTGAGGAGATTTACTTTCCATACACAATGAGATGAAAGCATGTGTTCAATGTTTTCAGTTGACTGATATCTCTTGAAGCTTTACCCAGTAAGATACAAAATTCCATTGTAGTTTCAAAAGTTTATTTCCATTCTCTTTGGCTTGGAATTAAGAATATGAAAATAAAAATGCAACCTTTTGAAATATAAAGAATCTCTCCAAAAGATAAGAAGAATTAGATTTTCCTTAGATTTGTTTTTTGTTTTTAGAATGCGTATCTAAGGTTATTTCATTTTCATTGTTAGGTTCAATCTTATGAGATGTGATTTGTCTCAAATTCCCTTTTTTTTTTTTGGGTTTTAATTTGCAAGCTTCCACTTTATATGATTAATTTCATTATTAGTTTATACTCAATTGATATTAATTTGCTTTATTGATTTGTTCACTCCTTTCTCAATTCTACTTTGTTTGACATATTTTCTTCCTTTTTATGTTTGAGTATATAATTAGATGATACTATTTTCACTTTATCTAACATATTGTCCCATCATTTTTTTCTTTTTCTTTTGAATTGATTTTAATGTTTCCCTTTATTTGATCCAATTTTATTTTTTACCTTACCAATAATTGTCATTGTTCACTTCATTTAATATTTTTTGTTGATCAAATATAGTCTATTATTAAGAATAACTTTATTTGACTTAATTTCTTCTTCATCATACTGAATTGTATTTTCTAATTTGATGATCTTAAAAAACGCAAACTTTTGCACTCGCTTTTATTTTGTTTTATGCTTTCATTTTATTGAAATTGTAGATATATTTTGAGATGGAGATAGGTCTAAAGTTAATATTTGGTTGAGGATAAGGAATACTATTGAGAATATATACATAGCTATTCAAGTGTATTAAGAGCCAAATAAGATCTCAAGTTGACTTTTTTGATTGAGAAGGAGGAATATTTATTAAAAGAATATTGACTTCCTTGCAAATTGGGAACCATTTCTTGTCTTTGTAAAAGCAAAAGATTGAGTTTCTTCTTGATTTATTTTCATGGGCATCCATTGAGATTTCCTTTTTATTTCTAAAGCACAATTTTCTAATTATTTTATTTTATTTTTTCTCTTTCACTCAAGTTATGAACCAAAGCTGAAGTAGGTCCCAAATATGCTATTTTTGAAAATATTAAATCTGCTTTCACCATGTGAGCCTACTAAGGAAGATGTTGAAACTATTTCATATTTGGAATCTATTGCTTCAAGGTTTAGTTTCCCTAAGAGTATTTCCTTTCACATTCATGGAGTTAGAAATGCTATTTTTGAAGTCAAATTAACTATTTTGATCAAGAGGGAGGAAGTCCTATTTTATAAATCTCCTCTTTGGCAGATGGAAGGGTTTGATTCCCTCCTGACTGTTGTGATTGACATCAAAGATCTCATTTTAACTTATTTGGTTTGAATGGGTCTCACCCTCTTTAGTTCTAATGGTTCAATTTCCTTTTCATCAGTTTTCTATTTTTTACATGCTTTTTTGACATGGGACGAGTGTTAGACTAATTGTTTGGGTTTGGTAGATATTTGATTTTGATGGCTCCAACTAACTATTAGATTAAAAGCCCGTTTGGTAGTGATTTTAGGAAACGCTTCTAATTTTTTTAATATTTAAATGGTAGAAAGATTAGAAATGTTTTATAGAATCACTATCAAACATACTTTTAAAGTAAGGAATCTTATTGAGAATTTTGAGTAAGAGAAATACATCTTGCAGGCCTACCCGCACAAAATTTTGACAGGAAGGAGGTCTAGGATGCACACTATCAGGAAAACCTCAGGTTTAGCAGGATTTCCCAAAAGGGAAGAGAGCGTCCATGATGCTTTCGGTGTGGGACATAGTTCTACCAGCATCTCCGCTGGTCTTGGTATGTTTTTCCGTTCTCTTTTTTCATCTATTTTGAGCATACCTCCTTCAAACATTTCTGTATTGCATTAATATAGAATCAACACAACTATTCTTGATTTTCTGAAGGCAGTAGATGGTAGAAACTTACTTTGAACTCCTATACTCATTTACTTGTTTTGTTGAAAACATCGAAACCATTGTAGGTATGGCAGTAGGAAGGGATCTTCTAGGGAAGACCAACAGTGTTGTTGCAGTGATTGGGGATGGAGCCATGACTGCAGGGCAAGCATATGAGGCAATGAACAATGCAGGGTACCTTGATACTAACATGATTATCATATTAAATGACAATAAGCAAGTCTCTTTGCCCACGGCTACTCTTGACGGTCCTGCAATTCCTGTTGGGGCCCTTAGTAGAACTTTAACCAAGCTCCAATCAAGCACCAAGTTCCGCAAACTTCGTGAAGCTGCAAAAGTGAGCCTTGATGCCTTTCATTTGTTGCTTCCCTCTTGTTTGGATTCTTTCTATAATATTTCAAATTTAAGATTGATTCAACTTGGTTTTGACCTGTAAAAGAGCATCACGAAGCAGCTTGGAGGGCAAACATTCGAAGTTGCAGCCAAGGTAGATGAGTATGCGAGGGGTCTGCTCAGCGCTAGCGGATCTACTCTGTTTGAGGAGCTAGGGTTGTATTACATTGGTCCAGTGGATGGTCACAATGTTGACGATCTAGTAGGCATTTTTCAGAAAGTAAAAGCAATGCCTGCACCAGGTCCAGTTCTGATCCACATTGTAACAGAGAAAGGGAAGGGTTATCCTCCAGCCGAAGCAGCAGCTGATAGAATGCATGGTAAGACTGCAACTTTATAATCCCATTGCATTATGAAGCATAATAATTTTTCTAATTCTCTCTTTCTCTCAGGGGTTGTCAAGTTCGACCCCAAGTCAGGCCAGCAATTTAAATCCAAATCCCCAACACTTCCATATACTCGGTACTTTGCTGAATCTCTGATTGGAGAAGCCAAGGTAGATGACAAAATTGTAGCCATCCATGCTGCAATGGGTGGTGGGACTGGCCTCAATTATTTCCAGAAAAGGTTTCCTGATCGTTGCTTTGATGTGGGGATTGCTGAGCAACATGCTGTCACATTTGCAGCTGGTTTAGCCACAGAGGGTCTCAAGCCATTCTGTGCCATCTACTCATCCTTCCTGCAGCGAGGATATGATCAGGTGTTAATGCAGAAAAAATAATAACAAAAATGAGATACAATTTGCTTCAGTGTCATTCTTTATAATAATAATAATAATAATAATAATAATAATAATAATAATAATAATAATAATAATAATAGTAATAGTCATAACAATTGATGGCAAAGGTTTATACTAACAGTTTTTAATGGCTATGAAGGTGATACATGATGTAGATCTTCAAAAGCTACCAGTCCGATTTGCTATGGATCGAGCTGGTCTGGTTGGTGCAGATGGCCCTACTCATTGTGGAGCATTTGATATCACCTATATGGCTTGCTTGCCCAACATGGTGGTCATGGCTCCATCTGATGAAGCAGAGCTTATGCACATGGTTGCCACAGCAGCAGCCATTGATGACAGGCCTAGCTGCTTCAGGTTCCCGAGGGGAAATGGAATTGGAGCTGTTCTTCCACCTGATAACAAAGGAACCCCACTTGAGGTTAGCATAATAACTGACCAACTTGCAAATAGGTAAAAACAAAAAGGCCGCCAAACTGAAAGTTACATGTAATGTCTTTTATTGTTCCATAGATTGGAAAGGGAAGAATACTGGCAGAAGGCCATAGGGTTGCTCTTCTGGGATATGGTTCTATAGTTCAGCAATGTGTTGAAGCTGCAAGCATTCTTAGGTCCCAGAATATTTTTGTGACAGTAGTGGATGCGAGGTTTTGCAAACCTTTGGATGGAGATCTCATCAGGAGATTGGCCAAAGAGCATGAAATCCTGATCACTGTGGAGGAGGGTTCAATTGGAGGTTTTGGATCCCATGTGTCTCACTTCCTGTGCTTAAATGGTATAATGGATGGACCCCTAAAGGTAATTTTCCTTCACATTAGAAATTTTAAACCTTGAATATCAATACTTCATGTCCTAAATTCTCCTTTTCTGGATTTTGATTCTGCTGGATGCTTCTTCTCAGTTGAGAGCAATGGTACTTCCTGATAGATACATTGACCATGGATCACCTGAAGATCAGATTCAAGAAGCAGGGCTCTCTTCCAAGCATATCTCAGCAACAGTGCTATCTCTCTTGGGAAGGCAAAAAGAAGCTCTCACCCTCAACCGAATGCATATATGAAAAGCAAGACTCCATTCTACAAGTTTTGAAATCCATTCACTTCCTCAAAAGGTTTTGTTCTAGTTTTTCAGGATGAGAAAAAATACCAAGATTCCGATCCAAAAGCTCATGCTTGGGATTCCAAAATACCAGGATCTAGAACTCCTTGAAGAATTTATCCCAGCATCTAATCAACACACAACATTGATTAGGAATTCTGGAGGTCAAGCCATAATCTGTGTTTGTGCATATTATCTATATCCCAATGTAATGGATACCATATCAGACATGAAATTTGGTAAAGTATCAAAAGAAACAAGAGAAAAAGTTTTCGTGAAGGAAATCTGTATCCTCTTCATGTTTTCTGTTTGTTTTAATTTAGAATCATTGACCAGTTTGTAAGGAATTTAGTCGTATAAACCCCATACCAATTTGCATTCCCACCTTTCTCAAATTCTGAGAAAGGTGTCTCATGAATAGATGTGCTAATAAATTGATAAATTATGAGAGACCGTTATGGTTGGTGCATCAGTCAAGGGCTATGTGCACATGAAGAGCCCTCGAATGAGATAAAGACCTCATGAACAAATTCGCCAATAACCACCATGGGAATTCAGTCCATTTATGAAATGACGAAAGATCATTGCATCTCTAGCAATTACCTCTCTTCCAACACGTATGGAGACAAATTTTGTAATACCTAGCACTAATGAATTAAATAGGCAACAATGATTATCTTAGTACTTAACTTTAAACGTGCTTAATTAAATGTTAAAACTAGTTTAGTGCTAATATTGTTTAATTATGAATTAAACTTTGATTAAGGTTAAGTGAGATTAGTTAATGACTTAAACATGCTTATTAGGTTCTTATGGGCTGATTAGAGTTTTGAAAACCTAAAGGACCAATGGGCAATTGTAAGTTTAATATTGGTTAATTTGGAGGACTAAAGTGCAATTATGGAAAGTTGGGGTTGGTGGTAGCGATGTGGCCTGCCACCTCCTACTTGGTTGCATGGAGACCCCTTTGTAAGGGCTTGCAACTCATTTTGCACCATTTCACCGGTAATAGCTTGGGTTAGAGAGAGGATCTAGAGAGAGAAAGTGAAGATTTGAGGTAAGCAAGTTGTTTAATTTAGTAATTTTGGTTTATTTTAGTTCATAATGGTATGTTGAAACAAATTAAAGGTAAAATTTGTGCAAAAGTTGAGTGTAATTAGCTAAAAACATGTTTTTAGTTAAAGATCACAATTAATTAAGGATTAAAGTGTTTTAGCTTAAGTATTTTATTAATAGTAAGATTAGCATAAATCTTTGTTTAGTTTGGTTTGATTGAAAAATAGATTAGTAAATATGTAATTAATTAGGTTATTTGGACACTTGGGATTTGTTATTGGGCTAGACTTTAAGAAAATCAAAACAATTAGTGTTTGGTAATTAATTAGGGAATATTATTATGCATTGTAAATATTGTTTAATTCAATTTAAATTTGATTTGAAAACCTGTGGGCATGTAGATTAGAGAATATTAGAATTGAAAATTAGCAACAATAAATTGTATAAATTTTCATAATTAGGAAATCTAAATTATGTGTTTCATTTCAGTTCCTTGTAATAGGTAAAGATCGCCTACATAGAAGAATCACAAAGGGAAAGTCCGTGTAAGGTAGAGAATTTTATGTTGTTCTATGGTGTACTTGATTTCTTTCCTTGAAACATTTATGAGAATTTCATGTCATTTCTATGATTTCATAAAATGTTTAAATGTGTCATTGCATCTCAGTTTATTATATTGAAATGTTACAACGATATTAGAACGTATATTGGTATGAAGATTCATGGTTCTGTGTTGCGAAAATTATTCATGGTGTGGTTGCATTGCAAGAAGGATATGGAATAATCACATATGATATTCAGAGAATTGATTGGTGGGAAGTGTTTATGTGATGCTACAAACATTATCCTTTGATATATTATTTATGTGGAACCGTGGGTCATTGGGTGAAAGTCCCTAAAGTCCTCGAGGAAGACACTCTGATGTGGGTGTATGGGGTTGGTCCTACCCCTGGGTTTTAGTCCCTAAAGACATGGGGTTGGTCCTACCCTTGGGTATGAGTCCCAAAAGACATAGGGTATGACTTGCCCTTAGGTGATGTTCCAGAATAGTCATTATTATATTGACCGAGTATCTTGTGGAGCATTGATATCTGATATGTAGATTGGTGGGGGTTAGCAGTTTATCAGTTGTAAAAGGATGGATGAGGAAAAGCAAAGATGAAACCAACAAACACATGCATACATGTTTGACATGATTACATATTTGTTAATGATTATAAAACGTTTATCATGCATGCTATTATACGTTTAATTCAAGGTTTTAACGATATGCTTAGGATGATTATAAACTTTCCTACTAAGTTGTGAACTCACCCTATCCCTTCCATCTTTAGATGCAGGTCAGAAGACCTATGCTAGAAATAATGCTTGAGCATTACTTTATGGTTGATTGGATGTTGTTTGCTCGCATTGAAAGTGTTTTGAGGGTTTGCCTTTGTATTAAAGACTAAATCTTTTTGAAGTAATGATATAATGTAAATTTGTTATGTACACTTGTAGTATGAGCTACCCATGCTGAACCATGGGATTTTGGTATATGTAAATTAACATAGTACAAGTTTCTTTTGTGAAATGAATCATATTTTGTTAAGTAATAGTTATAAAGTTTAATACAAGATGTACTCTTTATAACAGGTTTTGCATATTCTCTTTTTGCACAAAATCAAGTAGGAACTCAACATTTAAATTTTTGTATCCCCATATTTTTTTTAGATCACTTATACTGTATTTGAGTATCAATTGTTAAGTTTGAAAAAAAACCAAGGTGTGACAAATTTCATCCAAAGAGACTCTTAAGGTTCTGGGGTATTTTGGTATAGGATTCATCTAATTGATTCTCTATTAAGCAAAGTGTCATAGACTTAGTATTTTAGAGACTTGGACAACACAAGACACTTTTGCTAAGTCAACCTTCCACAAATTATGGACAGTGACAAATTTCATACCATAGACTCTTAAGGTTCTTGAGAATCCTTATACTAGTGTATCCTTAAAACGACTCATCTTCAGAGCAAAGTGTCATGGATTTAGGTGTTTTTCAAGCATCCATGCGACACTTAGATAACTCAAAACACTTAAAAGTTGATAAGTCAGTCTTCCCTTGATTTAGCTTGCTATGTTAAGCAATGCTTGTGATATGAAAGTTATAGATACATAAATGAAGCCACACTTAAGACATTACTATGTTAATTAGTGCTACATGACATGAAAGTTAGAAATACATAAAGAAAGCAACACTTCAGAGAATTTAAAATAATGAAAGCATGCATTACACAAGAATACTTTATAAGCCTTGAAATCTCTCAAGTGTTTGATGTGTTGGGTGAATAGGATCATCACCTCTTTAGGAGCATATGTGGAATTCTTTGGAATGTTTAATGCTTCCTACAATTCTAAATCAATATTCTATATACAAATCATATACAAGAGTTTGCAAAAACATTTTAGGATACTTCACACAACTTTAAGGACTTCTACCCATTTGGGCAGGGTGTGACAAAAGGTTATAGTTAGCCTTTCAGACATTTTTTTTCCGTCCACTTATCCAAGTCCTGCAACACAAATCTCATGTCAGGAGTGCAATCCAATTCCTTAACCTTCTCTATTAATTCCACCAACTTTTAATGCAAATACTAAAGTTAGGGTGGGACTAGTCTCCATCCATGAAGGTCATCAATCCAACTCATTGCAGGATTCTTCTTTAATCTCATTGTCCTTATTGCACTTTTCATCTCAATCATCTCATTCCAATTACCAGTTGAAGCATAAAGATCGAACAACAAGATGCCTGAATCCTATATGCAATATGCAATGTCCTTCATATAACATGGAAAGTATCTACCAACCTTCTTCAATCAAAATCCCTTATTGCATGTTGAGAGAACAATCACCAATGAAAAATCATTTGGTTGTCTCAAATCTTTTATCTTATTAAATAGTTGAAGTGCTTCTTGTATATCATCGATGTTGTTGGTGCAGCGAAGGATTGGCTCAACAACACAATTGCCAATTTGTCAATGCCTTGGCAAGTAAGCCAAGTGATCTTGCAACCAAAATGGTCGCACCTATTCAGATGGCAAAGTTGGTAAAAGATAAGAGACGAGTGCAAGTTGGCAGAAAGAGAGTGGAGTGAGTTAGTTGAGAATAGTAACTTGCCTCATCTAACATTTATCTTAGCCATTATAATTATTATTAGATAGTTGGAATACCAAGGTTAATTTAAGAGTTATTCATTGATTCGAGATGGGGTTTATTTGATTCTTCTCTTAAGCTTGATCGATAATATGTCAAACTTGTCTTAATGGATGAATTTGTGAATTGATTTAGACCTAGGATGAATGAGCAAGAATGTCTTAGATGTGAGACCTACAATTGAGTTCACAGAGACCACATCAAATTCAAGAGTAGTGCCTTGATACCTTGGTCAAATGAGTCCATCATCTATCCATAGGCACATAAAGAATCATCTAAAACTTGTGAGGTTGTTGCAAACTCTCCAAAACCATCTAACTATTTCTAAATAATAATATGCATTTACAATGTTTAAAGAATATTCTAATATTCTCTATATTGTTCTAGTGACTTCCGGTCAACTTTGGAAAATTTGAGACTATTACTAATTCCCGAAAAAGCTTGAAAGAAAGAAAATATAAAGGAAAATTATAAGAAAAAAATGAAATGAAATTTATAAAAAAATTTTCTTGCTTGAGTATTCTTGGAAAAGTTCAAGGACAAAAATAAATTATTAAGAAATGCACCAATTTTAAACCTTCCTCCTTACCTTTATCTAAAAAAAATTGGGAGAAAAATCTTTTAGCATTTGCCTTCATATTTTCTTTATTTGATGTCATCTCACTTTTTTCTATGACATCTAAAGATAAGTAAATAATTTTTTAAACATTTTTCTTTCCTTTCCTTGATACTTTTCAAGAATCAAACATAATTTTAGAGAAACCTAAAGAACTTTTGGTTTCTCTAAGGTCATATTTGGTACGCAAGAATGAGGTACGAGAATAAATATTTCATTCATTTTCTCATCCTTTCTTATGTTTGAATAACTTAAAAAACAATGAGAATGAAACAAAAATTGATTTAAAAGGAAATGAAATGTCAATTATAAATGACATTTCAATTTAACGAAGATGTATTTTGATTTTCTAGTACAAGTTATCTTTAAAAACATTTTTTTAAAAGTTAAAAAACTAAAAACTTTTTTGGATAAGTTGCTTTTAAAAATAATTATTTTTATAAATTTTGTAAAAAGAAAATTGTAAATTCAATTTATATATTATGGAATAAATTTAATTAAAGGTTAAATAAAAATAAAAATAATTTTGTAATTATAAATAAATTTTTTAAAAATAGGTTTCAATAAATATGAATAGTAATATTATAATAAAATCATAAATTATATATATATTTTTATAAATATTATAAAAATATGGATATTAACATATTATAAAAGCATTATTGATCCATTTTGTTAAAAATGAATAATAATTTAAAATTATTAATTATTAATACTATTTTTAAAAATTAGTAACTTATTATTTTGTTTTTAAAAATTGTTTTTTCAAGAACAGCAACCACATAATAGTATTATTATTATTTTTTTAAAATTGTGTTTAAATTACAAGCTCAAATAGTTTTTAATTATTTAGCTAAAAATATATATATATATATTTTTTAAATGAAAATAAAAAATTATTTTAAATTGTGTATAATGTGACATTTTTTTAAAAATGAAAACAAAATATTATCTTAAAATACATGTAAAGATATTATTTTCAGATTCTTATTATTAATTAACATTAAAATATAAATAAATAATCATTTTAACCTTACATTCCTGCCTATATCCAAACATGAGACTTAGAATTACCAAATTCATTTTCATTTAAGAAGAAATAGAAATGAAAAAAAAAAAAAATTATTTCTATTCCTAATTCCCACCTACCAAACATGATATTAAGGTTCTGAAATCTCCTGACCGTTTCAAGGAGTAGGAAATTTCAGCAGAAATTGAATAGCTTTCCTCTGAATCTAGAAACTTCGCCCAACCATGAATATGCTCAAATAAAGGTGGGGCTGCTCATTTGTATAGGATGTGACATTATCCACAGGGTTGCCACAGCAGTAGTCTGATGACAAGCCTAGCAGCTTCAAGTTCCCAAGGGCTAATGGAGTTGGAGCAGCTCTTCCAACTAAAAACAAAGGAAACCCACTTTAAGTTAGCCTAATAAGTGATCAGATTTTATATATATAGAAAGAAAAAGGATTACAAAACAGAAAATTACATGCAGATGGCTTTTGTTATATTATTATTGAAATAGTAGGTGCATCAATCAATGGTCCAGATCCACAGGTAGGCGTACATAATGAACAGTAGAAAATGGGTATATGCACATGAACAACCCTCGAATGAGATAAAGACCTCATGAACAGATTCACCAATAATCACCACAGGAACATAACCCATTTCTGAAATGATGAAATCTCTTTACATCTCTAGCAATTATATCCCTCCCAACAATTTTGGAGACAAATTTCATCCAAGTATGACAATCCCCACAGACTCTAAGGTTCTTGAGAATCCTGATAGTAGTATTCTTATAATTGCTCCTCCAAAGAGCAAAGGCTACGGCTAGCTTCTCACTGTGATAATACAAAGACCTTATTTTCTTCTCCTCATCCAAGTCTTGCAACACAAATCTCGTATCAGGAACATAACCCAATTCCTTAACCTTTTCTATCAATTCCTCCAACTTTTCGCGTATATCCCTGAAGTTTGGGTGGGACCAGTCTCCAGCCATGAAAGTATGAATCTCTCTTTCAACATCAACCCAACTCATTGCAGGATTCTTCTTTAATCTCATCTCCCTCATTGCACTTTTCATCTCAATCACCTTGCTCCAATTACCAGTTGAAGCATAAAGATTGGACAACAGGACATGAGTGCCACCATCTTCAGGTGCGAGATCAATCACTCTATTCATTACTCTCTTTGCCATCTCAACATCCCCATGAATCCTACATGCACTAAGCAATGTCCTCCATATAACAACATCTGAAATGTTCACCTGGTTTATCAACATTTCTGCTTCTTTAAGTCTCCCAGCACGCCCCAACAAATCAACCATGCAAGCATAGTGATCTTTGGTCAGTTCTATGTTACCGCTGTTCCTAGCAGAGGAAAAGATATGACAGCCTTCTTCAAGCAATCCTGCATTGTTGCATGCTGAAAGAACACCCAGCCATGTAACATTATTTGGCTCAAGTCCTGTGTCTTTCATCCCACTGAATAGTTGAAGCGCTTCATGCCCAAAACCATTCTGGGCATAACTATATATCATTGAATTCACAGATACCACATCAACTTCAAGCAAACCATTAAAAACCGACCTTGCTATTTCTGTACTTCCACATTTCCCATAGAAATCAATAAGTGCAGCACCCACATATTTATCAATATCCAGTCCAAATTTCATGACTATGGCATGAATTTGTTTCCCTTGCTCGAGCATTGCAAGGCTTGAACAAGCTCGAAGAACACTAGATAATGTGAAAGAATTAGGAGTTATTGAACTTCTTAACATTTGACGGAACTTTAATAGAGCAATCTCTTCTCTACCATTTTGCACAAGACCCACTATAACTGATGTCCAAGTCACCTGGTTGGGGTTAATGAACTGCTTGAAAACCTTTAAAGAATCATCAACCAAGCCACATCTATAATACATTGTAAGGAGTGAAGTTTGCGAAGCAACAGCAGACTCAAGGCCAGCTTTAACGATGAGACCATGAATCAATCTACCACTAGTCAAATCCTCTAAATTCCCACAACAAACCAAGACGCTCGACAAAGTATACTCATTTGCTTCAATGCCCTTCTTCGTCATATTCCTGAAAACCTGTAGAGATTCACCATCTTCACCATGATGGCTGTAACCGACAATCAAAGCTGTAAACAAAACCACATCTTTCCCCACAACTTGGTCAGACACCAAGCGAGCATCCCTCATTTTACCAAACTTGGCATACATATCAACAAGAGCACTACCAACAAAGACGTTAGAAACCCCCACACCCAGTACCACTGACTGCCCATGAGCTCTTTGGCCTTCATGTACAAGACCCAGATCAGAAAACGCCTTGAAAACACTGGAAAATGTGAATTCATCAGGTAGAATTCCATCAGGAACCATCCTCTGATAAATATCAATAGCTTCTTTACTTCTACCATTCCTAATGTAAGAAGCAATCATAGAATTCCATGCAACGATGTGCCTGTGAGGCACTTCATCGAACACTTTACGCGCGTACACGACACTACCGCACTTGAGGTACGCATCAATGAGCTTATTACCTAAACTATGATGAAACCCACGTTTGAGTGCGTGGGATTGAATTTTTGTGATGTCTGTAATGGATTTTATCCCTATACATTGCTGAATCAAAGAAGAATACAACTGTAAAGACTCTGAGAAGCTTGCACCATTGTGGGCAGTTGCAAAAAAACTTTTAGCAGCACAAGTAAAAGATTTTACAATGCTAGGTGGGATTGGCCTTGGTTTGGCGTGTTGGATAGTAAACCAATTCAAATTCTCAGGGAACCCAACCGTTCTCTCGAGGAGACATCTCTGCATCTCTTTCTGGCAAGGAGCAAGACTCTCGAGTCCGTGACCCGATCCCACGTAATGAATCATACGCCATAGGGGGGTCGAATTGGGTCGGTTTTACGGAGACCCGAGACCCACTTACTGATTGGCATTTCATTACATGAACAGAGGTTTAGTGGCAAATTGGGAATTATCAGATTATAATTCATGGCTATGAATTTTTCTTTTGAAACAGATTTGAAATATAAGATTAGAAAAATGATAGAAAGAGTTCAATTGGGTAATTACTTTTTCAATGAAGGCCCAATTAAAAATGAAATTACTACTCGTACACCATATTTTTGCATCTTTAAAGAATTAAGGCTATATGCAAGTAATAATTTAAATAAATTGCATGTAAAGAGAGGACCCAAAGTGCAAATAGTAATTTATATAATGGTTAGACAATCACCTATATCCATTTCCTATGGATTTTTCAAATAAAACTCTTCTGTCTTTTTGTATCTCGATTCGATATTTAAATTATTAGGATAAGACCTTAAAAGTATAATGTAACAATAAAATAAAATAAATTAATATTTATATTATGATTTGAGTTTTTTTTTATTCTATATTTATTCATTATGTTGAGTATTCATATTTATATCACTTGCATTAATTATGCATAACTAAGGTGCATTAGAAATTGCACAAGAAATGCAAGTTATGAATTCTTTATAAGATCGATGATTTGTTCAAAAGGAAGTGATTCATTTGTGGTCTTTTAGAACATTAGAAAAGGAATGCTCCTACTTCTCAAGGATATGAAGGTAAACATCATATTCTCAATATTGAATATGTATATTGGTAGATTTCATCAATTATGATGGATAGATTCAAGACCCACTATTTGTAATTCTTTACAATTTTTTCAACAAGTGAAAAAGTTACAAAAATGTATTTATCTTAACTTTTAATTACAAAATTAGTTGTGTAGGCTATTGAGAGCTATTATCTCTTTCATTTGTAACTCCATTATCACTTTTCCTAGTGTTAAGAGTAATTAGATCTTACTAAAAACATAAAGAACCTATGACTAATCAAACATTTGGTATATAACCCTAGGTCATATTAATCTAAATAAGATCCAAATACTGGTTAAGTCTAGACATTTTGATTTTAAATGATCTTTTAGTTTGTAAATCATGTATAGATAGTAAAATGGTTAAGAAGACGTTTACTATTAAGAACATATGAAATGTTTGGAGTTAGTGTATACAAATGTGTATAAAACTTTATTAATGGGCGCCGCTCTAATTTGCTTACTTTCCTTAAAATTGGTGCTATAATAATATTAATCGAGTAAAATGTAGGAACACTTAGGTTAAGAGAACAAAAAACACATTCTCTCTAAAGAGATTCAAAACCTCAATGATTTGATAATGTTAGAAATGCATTAATAAATTTTCCTATTTACATAAATGGCAAAGCTTAGAGTTCCGTAAAAGCAAGATCCTTCTTTGGCCAAGAAAATGTTAAGAAGAAAAAAGAAAAAAATAAATAAAATGCTTACGACAATTTTATGAAATATTGAAGACTAGTTATAAGTAAATTATGCCCATCAAACTATTTAAGAAATGATAAAATTTATGTGGGGCTAGAATTTAGAAACATCTAGGAAAATTTGCATGCATCTAGTCTTAGGATTTGGGACCGGACTAATCCAAATATTTTCTACACTAATGGACCTTTACAAGTGCATAAAGCGTTTTCTCGACACTTTAAAAACTCTCATCCACCAAGAATAGTAGGTATAATCCATAATAAATACAAGAGCTACCGATGGTGAGTTAAAATATAAGTGAAAAATGTGTTATGCTCTAAGATGCAATCACAAATACATGTAGATGGTAGAAGAAAGAAGTTGGGATTCGATATTTGGTACAAGAGATATTGATATATTAATTGATGGTGAAAATAAAGTGGATTTGTAGCTCAATGAATAAAAATATAATTAATTAAAAGATTGTAAATTACAATTTCATAGGTTTTTATCAAATAGATAAACTGAGTTAAAATACAAAAGATATTTTCTATGAGCCTTGGTAAATGAGTTTCTCTAGGTACCATTCGATTTTAAGAGTCTGTTTGATAATGATTTTAGGAAATGTTTCTAACATTTTTAATACTTAAAAATTTTTATCATTCAAATATTAAAAAAATTAGGAACATTGTATATAATCACTATCAAATGTACTTTAAGACAGAAAAATATAGGTTATGCTAGGGTATCAAAAATCACTTTTTATTATCATACCCACCTTTTCAAACCAATAGAGTATCGAAACATGGAATGACCACTTTTTAAACCAATAGGATATCAACACATGGAAAGGTCATTTGAATGAAAACAAAAAAACAAAAAAACAAAAAATAAAAAACAAAATCGATTTTTGGAACTATTTTATATAATTTTTAGAGTTATTTTATAAAGTTGTAAAATAAATAAAATTTTGTGAAAGAAAAGTTGTTATTTATTTTATAATATACAATAACACTAGAAGAAAAAATGCAATTTATGGCACTTGATTCCTTGGCGCCTCTAAAAAGTGTCAAGGAATTGGGTCAACCTTGGCGCTTATAGAATATTTATAAACCTAGGCGCTTCTAAACCATATATATTTGATTCAATGACGCTTTTTAAGTTGATGCTTTTGGAAGTGTCATGGTGTGAAATGGAAGGTAACCTCGGCACTTGTATAAGTGTCATTGAAATGGAGTTCAGACATTGGCACTTATATTAAGCGTCATTGAATTTACTAGTATATATTTCTTTCTTTTTCCTCATCCTAACACATTACACTCTCATCCCAACCCTTGGAGCCCTAAGCCAGGACAATCACCCTCATCTTCAACCACCATCAGCACTAATCGATGAGAAAATGTTACGAACATGTTGAAGGTACTCTCATTTCATTTCTTTTTGGTTTGTTTGCTTACCTAGAAAATGAGAGAAAAAACCATAAATTAGGTTTAAATTTTTTGAATCTAAAATCTTGAAATTTTTTGAATCCAAAATCTTGAATTGGTTGATTGGATTGTTTCAGTTATACATAACTTTCTGATTTTTATGTTTGATTGAGAAAAATGTGAGAGGGATTTGAAAAATGCAGAGACCCTATTTTCCTAAACCCTAACTCTTTAAACAATCCATTATTAAGGCTTTCTCCATTGTAAGGAACCTCGGGGTGCATGCACTTGTTTTATCCATTACCAGCTTCTAGAATTGACTGCATTTTTTCTTGGTTTCTTGATCCACTTTACTTAACACCTCTGGTGCTGCTCCTGGAGGGGGCAATCAGTGTATAGAATGATGTTAGTTGTTTAAATATGTTTCACTTGTCCAATAAATGGTTGAATTTTTGTTTAAAGTTTGGAGTAACACCATTGAGTCCATTATGCAGACAATTTTTATTTCAGAATTTCTTAATTTTCTGAAATGTTTTATGTGCAGGAGACCACCAGGCTATGCTTTTATCGACTTTGATGATCGTATGTTTTAAAGATTTTCTTGTAATGGTGTTTATTGTTCTTGAATTTTCTCTATGCTTGAACCCCATGCCAACAACCATTTCATCTCCTTTCTCTAATTTCTGGACAAGTTTGTCTTCCTCTTCACCTCAATAATTATTATTAATTTTCATTGCTATTCAGGGTTGGAGATCTAATAATAAGAAAGAATATTTTGTTCTGTGTTGGGTTTTGGGGATTTTTGGTTTTCATGTTGTTGTGTTTCGATCGTGTTGATGGTTTTGTTTGTATGATGAGAGGGATGCTAGATAATGACCAGGTACACCAGGTCCAAAGTAATGGGTTATATCCCATTGGTCATTGCCTTGTGTGAAGAGATATTTGAGTAGAAGAAGTTTATCTCTTAATGACTTCATCAACTGAGTTCAAACATAATTTAGTTTTTCTATTGGCATAATTATGTCGTTAATTGAACTCACTTTATGGGACATCTCACCATCTCACACAAAAGTCCCCCAAAATATAGAAGAAAAGAGATCACTGCAAGGGGCACGTGATTCCTTAAAACTACAAGATGCATATCTAGATTGGTAGTAATTATTATTATTAATTTTTTATAAGCAAAAAATCAATAGAATGGGTATGAATTTGAATTTGCGCTAGCTTTGATTGTTTTTTTTTATAGTGAAAAAGACTTATAATTTTTTTTCCCTTTAAGATTATTGGCTACCAAATTAAAAATTATTGAATTTGCATTTACCAAACTTGGTATTAGATAAGAATTGCAGAACAAAGTTTTCTCTTCTATTAAAATAATTGTTTTGCAAACTATGGAATTCCATATCTATGAGTAAACTGATTGTACTATCAGAGTGATCAGTTGGAAAGATGACGATGATGAGTTCCTCATTACCTATTTCTTTCAACTTAGCTTAAATATATTCTTTTACTCTTTCTAGTGTGATCTGATTGTCTTCTAAGCCTCTATACAACAACTTAGAATATTTTTCATATTTTGCAGTATCTTTTATTTGATAATTCAGCTCATGTTTATCCTTTTAGTTTCTTTCCCTTTGTCATCCTCTAATTTTTCCTTATTGTCTTCGGCCACTTGAATGCTTGATATAAATCTTTGGGAGTTTTTTTTTGCATAATGATAGTTAAAAAAATATTAATTGAATTTTTATTTATTTATTTTAAAGAATTAGATGATTTTAATATTAAAAAAAAATTATTGTTTAAAAAAATTAGTGATTTTAATATTTAAAAGTTATTTATGAATATCTTATCAACTTGAAAAGGTAATTTGTAAACAGTTTGAAAATTAAGACAATATTTTTCTATTATGGAGATTAATTTGATTTAATTATAAAACGATCAAATTTTAAATTTGTAATTTTAGCAATTATTGATTTTAATATTTAAAGGTCATTTATGACTATCTTATCAAACTTGGAAATGTAATTTGGAGAGCATTTGAAAACTAAGATAATAATTTTCCATTCATGAAGATTAATTTGATTTGATATTTAAAATTTTAAAATAAAATTTTAAAAATATAATTTTATCCGAAAAGGTAATTTGGAAAGTGTTTAAAAAGTAAGACAATATTTTTTTATTTATGGTGATTTCTTTGATTTTATATTAAATAAATCAAAAATTTAAAATTTAATTTTATTGTTTGAAACTTTTAGTGATTTAATTTTATATTTAAAAGTCATTCATGACTACCTTATCAACTTGAAAAGGTAATTTGGAGATTGGTTGGGAAGTTAGATAATATTTTTCTATTTATGGAGATTAATTAATTTGATTTGACATTAATTTTAAACTTTCCTTTTAATATAAAATTTTAATAGCTTCTAAGTAAAAGGTCATATAAGTCTTTATACTTTATTTTTTAAAGAAGTTGCCCCTTTAGGAATTATATTAACTACAATATAGTAAATTAAAACTTGTCTAATACACTAACAGGCATATGAAAATCGAACCAAATTTTGATACTAATCTTGACTTGGTGGTTTTCAATTGTGCTCTTGTAGATCTTAGATTAGTTTAGTTTCTTAAATTTGTCATATTGGATTAAGATATATACCATAAGTTTGGCATATATTTTTTTATTCATTTTATATCTTTTTTTTTCAATGAAATAATTTAGATAAAATGTGTAATTCCACCTATTTACCTAAAAACTAGATGTTGATTCATGTATACATTATCATTTATTTTTTAATAAATATAATTAACTTTATTTATTTTTCGTTGTCATGATTGCAAGGTTTTGTCATATGTTGACAAGGTTTGTGGGTTTGTAAAATATAGTCTAGATTATGTGTTAAGAACAAGAAACCAATTATACCAATTTTATTATTTATTTCTCAAGTTAGTCTACCAATGTAGGTTTAGAGTACATCACTTAACAAAAGCCATCCAAATTCGTGAGCATACCATATTTATGTGGAGTTTGTTGTAGATTTCCAATAAGTTAAAAGAAACTTTATTGTCTTTTCAATGCCTTCTTCAACCTTGCGCACTCCACCTTATACAAAGGATAGAAAGAGGAGAGGTCATTTCTAATTTTTGTTTTTATAAGTGGACCTTCATTTAAAGTATTTGAGGCCTCTTTAAATATTAAATATATATATATATATATATATATATTATTTTATTACTAAAAGTTACTCTAGATGGTTGAGTGACTGCACAACTAATCCTAATTTAAAAATATAAAAGTTTTGAATATTCTTTATGTGGGTTCATAAATGTGTTCTCCTTATTACGTTTCTATTTTTTTCTTTTTTCTTTTATAAAAAAACGAGAGATCCAACTTTTAATGTTTTTTAATAATATATCTTCATTATTATTGAATGGAATGAGATGTAGTGATTAGACAAAGTGGTCTTCTATTGTTATTATTTTATATGACAATTAGGAGTAGAAGGCAAGTTATCATTTTATATGACAATTAGGAGTAGAAGGTAATGATTGTGACAACTAGAAGTAGAGGGCTAGATGCACATAAGACATTGTTTTTAAAGGCAAGTATCTCCTCTATTTATAAAGGTAATCCACCACTACACTAGAAACTTCTCTCTTAAAGATAGAATAGCTTGAAAGGATGACTAAATAGAAGATAAAATTTTATTTCTATTACTTTACAATTAATTATTTACTTTTATAATTGCATAGGAGTTATATGTTATCCTAAACAAGACAATGATACATTTCATGGTTTTATTGAAATAAAATATAAAAAGAAGTTTATTTTCCTATCCTTGGATTCTTATCATACACTTACCTAATGATTTATATTTTCAAAAACTTTGAACAAGCACCTCTTATCTCAATAAAATTAAAAGTCAAAGGAACTAAAATAAAAGTAAAAACTAATCAAGTAAATAAAAACTAAAAATATAAAATATTAATATTAACATAGTGATAGTAAGATGGTTTTCATCTTATTTGGACCTTGGTATTATTTTTAATTGTGCATAGTAGGCCTTATGATTTTCTATTATTTGATAACGTTTTAAGAGTTCTTTATTAAAAGTCCATAAGGAGCTGCCCCAACTCCTATGCTTCATTAATTAGCTTTTGAGATTTGCATTTGTTAATGTTGAAAGAAACTATGTGTTTCTTTCTTATGAAGTAGGCAACGGTTATCATTGTAATTCTTAAAATTGATGCTTTTCACGTTACTTGTTGGGAACATGCAAGTAAGTCTGCTAGTTGAATGACATTCATGTTGATCCACTAAGGGCATATTTGAGTGCATTTTTTTCTTCTATTATTTTTCTTTCATGAACTTTATATCAATAAATCAACATCGGAATAAACGAGAGTTTAAGTTCATTGTATTGCTTTTCAAATATATAACTTAATTCATTCATCTTTCATTTGCTTCAATTTTCAAATCTCATTGTGGACCCCGCATTTCGGCTCATGCGTTTCCCACTCGATGGCGAGCTCGATTTTTATTTTGAAAAATTGATTTTATTGATTATAAAATGACTTGGAGTCGCCACTTATTTTTGTTTTATTTTTAAAAGGGTAAACAAAAGAAGAAAGAAAAACCCTAAGTGTGACTCCTTACTTTGAAAAAGGTGGTCTGTGAAAAACCGGATCAGGTTCGAGGATCAGGTTACTCATCGGGAAGGTACGATAAAGACCGTAGCACCCCTCTAAGCCCCTAAAGTCGGGTCTCTACTAATAAAATGAAGCTGATGTGACAATTGATGAGTAAATCAATGAATATCCTGAATGATCATGCACATATGAGAACCGGAACATGTATAGTGAAGTATCAGAATGAGAGTGTATGCGTACCTGGGCCACGAGCCACAATGCGCTATCAAGAAATGAGATTAGTACACAATTAAGGAATAATTTCGAGCATGTCATAGAACAAAATAAAATCGATCATGCATGACAATTAAATCAAACAAACAATCAATCAATCATGAGGAAATCACATGTATTGAGCCCCCACCAAAACCCGATTTATATTGCATGAATTAATTCCATAAATTCCATTATTCGAAATTACGGAAATTACATTCATGCTTATGTAAAGTCGAGAGGAACAGAAGATTATTTGAAATCCGAATGGAATTAAAATAGTTGGAGAGAAAACTAAATTTTCTTGAAATTTATTTGAAAATTGGAGTCTTGGGAATTAAATTTAAGAAATTGAATTTTGGAGATTAAATTTGAAAGAAATTGGAATTTTTAAAATGATTTGAGAATTGGAGTCTTAAAAATTAAATTTAAGAATTGGAAAAGAAATTGGAATTTTTAAAAGGATTTGAGAATTGGTGTCTTGAAAATTAAATTTAAGAATTGGAATTTTGGAAATTAAATTTTAAAGAAATTGGAAATAAGAATTTTAAGGAATTATTTAAAAATTGAATTTTAAAAATAAATAAATAAATAAATAAAATAATAATAATAATGAAAATAATAATTAAATTAATGAACAGGAATATTGGAATTTTCGAAATCGGAAATTAATATCTGAAATTGGAATTTTGAAAAATTTATTTAAGGATGGAATTTTAGAAATAGATAAATGAATAAATAATAATAATAATAGTAATGAAATGATGGTTAAATAAATAAATGTGAAAATTAGAATTTTGAAAATAGGAAATTAAGTTTACAGATAAGAGTTTCAAAAAATTGTTTAAAGATTGAATTTTAAAATGAATAAATAAACGGAATGATAATAACGAAAATAAATGATTAGCGAACATTAGAAATTCTGAAACGGGAAATTAAATTCAGATTTTGAAAAATTGAATTTAAAAGTTTGAACCTCGGAAAGTTAAATTTAAAATTATGATTTTAAAAAATAATTTTGAGAATTGAATCTTGAAGAAATAATGTTTTTCTTTTCTTTTTTTTAAAAAAAAACGGAGTTTCGGAAATGCGAATTTTTAGTAGTCATTTGAAATTTGGACTTGACATGAAATTATCTAAAAAAAACCGGAACTTCAAGGATCGTTTTTTTTTTTTTTTTAAAAAAAGGAATTTGTAGGAATCAAATTTGGTCACATGTTTATGCCACTTATGGTGATTCCCAGGTCACCTTAGAATTGCCACTTTTCACTTTTTTTTTTTTTTTTTTTAATCTTTTACATGTCACAGTGGGCCGCCACTTATGGAAGAATAAAAGTGAAGCCTGCCTCTCATCCTCCTCGCCGGACCTCCCTCTCGAGGACATTATTTCCATGAAGCTTATCAGCTTGTGTGTCAGCAATGAACATGCTGACTGGTGCTGGCGAAAATCTAGAAGGTTCCGCAACCTAAATGATGCCTCAAACTTCCATCCTATACTACCATAGTCCCGGGACTTCCTGGTAGTTTACATAATAATGGTTGGTATTTTTCGAAAGCAAAAGGGGAAGGCTCAAGAAACAGAGCACACTCAAAGTCCATTAATCAAGACTCCATCTCATGCTACACTTAATGGGTCTAAATAGGCGAGACAAGCAGAGAGCAGTGTGTGGACCCCGCATTTCAGCTCATGCGTTTCCCACTCGATGGCGAGCTCGATTTTTATTTGAAAAATTGATTTTAATTGATTATTAAGAAAATGACTTGGAGTCGCCACTTATTTTTGTTTTATTTTAAAGGGTAAACAAAATAAGAAAGAAAAACCCTAAGTGTGACTCCTTATTTTGGAAAAGGTGGTCTGCGAAAAACCGGATCGGGTTCGGGGGTCAAGTTACTTATCGGGAAGGTACGGTAAAAACCGTAGCACCCCTCTAAGTCCGTAAAAACGGGTCTCTACTAATAAAATGAAGCAATCATGGCAATTGATGAGTAAATCAATGAATACCTAGGATGACCATGCTCATGTGAAAATCAAAACACTCAATAAGAACGATCGAAGTGAGAGTGGAGCATACCTTGGCACCAAACAATCAGCGCGCCATCAAGAAAGGGGGTTAGCGCATAGTTAAGAAATAATATCATGCATGTCATAGAGCAGAATAACTCAATCATGTACTACCATCAAATCAACTAATTAAACAATCAATCGTAAAAACATGTATGTGGGGCCTCCACCAAAGCCCGATTTACATTGCATGAATTAATCCCATAAATTCCATTATTCGGAATTACGGAAAATTCGTTCTTGCTTATTAAAGTCCATAGGAGTAGAAGATTGTTTGAAAGCCAGAGCGGAATTAAAACTATTCGAAAGAAAATTAGATTTTTGAAATTTAATTGAAAAATTGAAATCTTGAAGATCACTAGAAAATTGGAGTTTTATGGATTAAATTCGAAAGAAAACATAATTTTGAAAATTATTTGGGAAGTAGAAACTATGAAAGTTAATTTATAAAAAACAAATTATGAAAATTGGGACTTCGGAAATTAAATTTTGAAAGAAATTAGAATTAAAAATTATTTAAAATTTTGAAAATTTGGAAAACTTATTTAATAATAAAGAAATTTAGAAATTTGAGGAATTAATTAAAAATTGTTTTAAGACATCCCTAAAGAAAAAAAAAATGGAATAAAAAATTTTATTTGAGAGATTGAATCTTATTGGCCTAAAAGAAATATCCAACGAGGAAAATAAAAAGATGAAGAAATTAAACTAACAAAAATATCTCCAAATTTTCCATGCATCAAGAAATTAGGTGGGGCCACATCTCCAAGTTTTTCTACTTATGGAAATATCTCACAATATGGCACATGGCATGGGAGTAAAACACACGGCCATGCATGAGGGTGGTTGGGCATAAAGTGGTCAAAAGGTCATCCATATGGGACCCATGATCATGCTTAAATATTAAATATTACTCCAAATAAACAAGGCAGCATGCCTTTTCAACTGTGTACGCTACCTCCCATTCTGCACTTTCGTCATTTGATAGATGACATACACAGAAAAGCACCCCTATAAAAAAAACAATACGGTTCCGCTTCCGCCTCTCGAGCTCAGAAACACTAACGAAAACATAACAACCCCAAATGCACCCAAAAAAAAAAAGGGCACCGAAACTAAAGGAAAACAACAACACGAGCCAAGACAACTATGAAAATAGAGCATAAAAACTTGGAATCTGGACTATCAGAATAATCCCAAGAATAGAGAGGATCTTAGTCGTATACACCTCAAACCAGAATAAATGCAGTGAATGCCATAAAACCAAACTCGACTTCTCACCTCATGTGTTGCTTCAACCTCAAACTCGGCTTCCTTCCTCCCAAAACTGGTTGCCCGCTCCTTTTCTGCTCCTAGCTGCTGCCCGAAACTCTCCAATGCCCTTTTGCCCCAAAAGTCCTCCTCCTTCTCCCTCAGATTTTTTTTTTCCCAGCTGCTCTCCGAAACTCCTTTCATCCTCCTCTCTCCAGCCTCTACTTGCTCCCCTTTTTCTCCCCTCTTTTCTTTTTTTTGTCTTCCTCAGCAAGTCATCACCAGCTCCACTGCACCTCCCGTCAGCAAGGATGGCCTCCTTCATCATCAACATGACGTCTCTGCTCCTCTCCAGCTGGGGGTCCCCTACCCCTTCTAACAATATAATGAAAATTCCAAAAAAAAAAAAAACCTCCCAGGTCCTCACTACCAAAGGGGGTCTACTGGCATGATTAATCAAACATCAAGCTCAAAAACAATCCATGCATCAGTTATTGACAGGAGAAATCAAAGAGGGCAGAAAAGAACCAAAACAGAGCAAACATAAAAACAAACTCAAATTCAGCAAAACTCAATCTATAACCAGACAAACTAACAATGCTTAAGTAGTAAGAAAAGATGATGAGGAACAATGATAATGAGGAAGACCCTAAAAAAACGATACTCCATACCTATGAAACTCCTCTCCAATGAAGCTCACTTATCTTACCGCCCTCTCTGCCTCTTTTCCCAGCCAGATTTTAAAAAGCTCCCTTGCTTTCTCCCCTTGCTCCTCTGGTAACTCCCCCTCCCTCCCTCGTAATCTGCTGCCCCCTATATCTGGAAAGCTAGCACCTGCTCTCCTGTTCCCTCCTCAGCCTCTGTGGAGTCCCAACCACCACCATGACTGTAGTCCTCTCCACAGCCACGCGCCTCATGCATGGAGTTTTTTTAGAAGCCGGTCCCCCACTCCAAATGTCTTCTTCCGGGTGCTCCCCAAAGTGGTGGGAAAGACTAAAAAAATTAAATATATCAAGAAAACCAAAACTAAAAAAAATGGGTCTACACTCATGTATGATTGTTTGAACATTCATAAGCCAGTATATGATTATGTAAATTTTGTTGAGTTTTAAATGTCATCATCCGGTTAGATTTGGTTAAAACTCTTCATAATATACATTAGTTTTTCTTGTAAATTATTTTGAATTCCTTTTCTTATAATTTTCTGATTTTCTTGTAGTGGCTATTTTGTGAAAAATTAAATCTGTCAATGTTTATTTTTATTTTTTTTAATTAACCTCTTTTGATTTATATTACTCTAATGTTATTCATAACCTCTCTGAAGCAAAAGCCTAATGCAGGGATGATGCCAATGATAAGGTAAATGAAGATTTATTTTTTATCACTATCAACATAGTATAAATCATTTTAAAATGGATCTTTTCAATAATTAAGGGAACTAAGATATATTCACGTGGTTGTATACTTAATGATTGAGATAATTATCTTACTTAGTGGTAGTATTTTTTAACACTAATAATTTATTTACTCTAGTAAAACTTTTTACCTTCAATTGAGAAGACAATTGAATTTATATTAAAAACCTCTCTTCAAGTGACTTTTTTATATGATTCAACAAAATTGAATTTATATCAAAAGAGATATTTTGAAGAGATATATTTAATATAAATTGTGTTTAACTAATAAAAAAGTTGTGAAAATGTGTCTCTTCGATATACATCTTTAATATAAATTCAAAATTTTAAAATTGTAGAAGATGTTTCTTTATTTTAAATTCAATTTTTTTATAATGTATATTATTGATATAAAAATTATGAAAAATGTTTTTTTAAGAGATTCTTATATTTAAAATTCATTTTTTTAATATTTATTATTGATAATGAAAATTATGGATAACGAAGGGACAACTAGTAACGTGGCAAAAAGTTCCATATATTTGTAAATACTAGACTACAACCGATTTGATTTTTTAGTTTATTTCATCTCCTTAAAACAAAGGAATACGCATGTTGTTTACTTATTTCACTTATTCGGCTTTGGTTTTTAATTTATTTGGTATATTCAAGTCCAAAATTTAATTTATTTCACTATTCTACAATCAAAACAAATGATACACGTCAGCCCCTCAAAAATAAATCAAAGGGCTCTCCCTCCTAAAACTCGAAAACCACCTCTTCGAGGCAGTTGTGGACTCTTGTGGCCGGAGCACACGCTTCAAGGTGTTATGTACACGTGGCGGATTTTAACAGGTGCAAGTCACACTATCGCCATTAAGCGGCTGTGACGATTTGAAGAAAAACTGCAAAACCAGGATAAGCAATCGCGAATTCATGACGTTCTCACATACGCACATCGAACTGGTATCCGTGTAGTAGAGCCGATAAAAGTTTCAACGGGGAAGGCCATGGATTCTCAAGCTCTGCCATCAAAACAAGATGATGCTAAGCTTCACATAGTCTTGTTTCCATGGCTGGCTTTTGGCCACATGATACCATACTTGGAGCTGGCCAAGCTCGTTGCTCAGAGGGGTCATCATGTCTCCTTCGTTTCCACCCCTAGGAACATCGATCGCCTCCCAAAGCTGCCTCCTAATTTAACACCTTTCATCTCTTTCGTAAAGATCCCCTTACCCCATGTGCCAAACCTGCCGGAGAATGCTGAAGCCACAACGGATCTTCCGGAGAACAAGGTCCCGTTCCTGAAGCAAGCCTACAATCTGCTAGAAGAAGGCATAACTGGCTTCCTGGATGCTGCGGCTCCCGATTGGGTTCTTCATGATTTTACTGCTTATTGGTTGGTGCCTATCGCCACCAAACTGGGTATAGCATGCGGATTTCTGAGTATATTCACAGCGTCTGCTCTGTGTTTTTTCAATCCTAGCGGTCAAGATCATCGTACGGAGCCAGAGGATTTCACCGTTGCCCCCAAGTGGGTGCCCTTTCCTTCAAGAGTAGCGTTTCGGTACTTCGAGGTCGTGAAGATCTTCAACAATGCTATAGCGGGTGATGCTTCCGGTACCTCGGATATGCACCGGTTCGAGGCCTGTCTCAGAGGCTGTGATCTGTTGGCCGTGAGAAGTTGCACGGAGTTGGAACCCGAGTGGTTGCGCCTTCTGGAGCAGCTTTACCAGAAACCAGTCGTTCCGGTGGGTCAGCTCCCTCCCATCTTGCCTCACGGTGGGGACGATGACGAGGATGAGACGTGGCTGGAAATCAAAGGTTGGCTGGACAAACAAGCAGGAGGATCGGTGGTGTATGTGGCATTCGGGAGCGAGGCCAAACCCAATCAGACTGAACTCACTGAAATCGCACTTGGATTGGAGCAGTCCGAGTTACCCTTCTTCTGGGCGTTAAAATTGAAGCGCGGGCCTTGTGATACTGAGGTGATCCAGCTGCCAGAAGGATTCAAGGAGCGAACCAAGGGTCGCGGGGTGGTGTGCACGAGTTGGGCGCCTCAGCTCAAGATACTGAGTCACCCCTCCATTGGTGGGTTCTTGAGTCACTCAGGGTGGACCTCTGTGGTGGAGGCACTACAGTTGGAGAGACCTCTAATTCTGTTGACCTTTTTAGCGGACCAAGGCTTGAACGCTAGCTTTTTGCGGGAGAAGAAGATGGGGTGCTTGATCCCCAGAAATGAGGAAGATGGGTCGTTTACAAGGGAGGCAGTGGCCCAGTCACTGAGGCTGGTGGTGGTGGAGGAAGGAGGCAAGATTTACAGGGACAAAGCCAAGGAGATGAGAGGAGTGTTTGGAGACAGGGACAGACAGAACCAGTACGTGGATACTTTGGTGAGTTGCCTGAAAGAGCATAGGCATATCCATAAAGCAAAAGCATGCGCCGACTGAACCGAATGTAATGGAGGGTTTGATGGGATGGTATTGGTTCAACACTTGCCACCATTTTAGGTTTTTGAGATTAAGGTGGTGTTTGTTTTTTTACTTAATTCTTAATAGAACCTTAATACTTAATAGTATTAAATATTAGGTTGTTTGTTTTTATAGTATTTTATTTCTATTAAATATTAAAAAGTAAAAAAAACTATTGTGTTATTTTTTTTATTTAGAAAAAGCCACATATTTTGGCTTTTTCTATTTAGTAAAAAGTTTATAATAAGTCATGAAAAAGTAAAAAAACAAACAACCTAAATTCTAAAACTAAATGGTTTTCAGCAAAAAGTCAAAAAAACAAACACCACCTAAGTCTTTTGACCAGTGTAATGAGATGATATGTTACCTCAAAATAAATCTGATTCCTTCCTACATTGGCTTGTTTCAATTGGCCTTTGGAAGTGCGTTTTTTGGTATAGCATTGACTATAGTTTATAATTTTACGTTTGAGAGTTAATATTTTCATTTCTGTCAAAAAGGTGTATCAAAACGAATGATTCTGCATTAGCAAAAGTTCATTATTTAATTTGTCTATGATCATATTAAACATTATCTTAAGTTTTTAGTTATATTAAATGTCTTTTTCTCAATTGAAATAATTATGATGACACGAAGAACAGACAGGCAGCCCGCGGCCCACGGGGGCCTCTGCAAGAATATGATGACTCCAAAGCAGACCCCTAAAAATGAGTGACGAGTAAAAAACAAAAGAAGAGGGGGGACGAGAGAGGGAAAAAAAATTGCTAGTTGCTCCTGATTTCTGATGACCCTATAAATTAGAAGAATTGAAAACATTACCAAATGACCCGAAAATATATATATTATTATTATTATTATTATTACCACGGAAGTCAATCCAAATGGTGGCTTGTAATTTTCATGGACATTGAAGTTCTAACCTAAGTGGAATTCAAATTTCTCATATTGTGTGTAGGGACCTTCACACGGCAGGACAATAATTAAAGTAATATTTAACTATCTATAAACTTCAATAATAAACTATAACCGTTTATAAAAAAATAAAATATATTAAATATCACCCCAAGTTTAGTTTGGTATTTGTTTTTTGATTGAATAGAAAAAAATTAAATATTTGACTTTTTCTATTTCATTAAAAACAATTTGTTAATGTCAACTAAAATGACTAATTTGAGTTTATTGATAACAAGTTTACTTTAATTATGTTGGTTGATATCAATAGATTACTTTTATCCGAATAGAAAAAGTCAAATATTTTGGTTGCTTCTATTCAACTAGAGGTATCCAATGGGTCAGACCACCCATTTTGGCCTGTGGCCTGACACGCCAAAAGATCGGGTTGGGCCGACATGGGCCAAAGGAGTGGACCATGCTGGGCTTAAGGAAATAGTCTTGTCATGCCATTATGTCAACCCATTTGACCCTTTAAATATCACTTTTTACTATTTAATTTTGACTTAAAAAATTAAATTAAATTTTTTAATGAAATGAGTGGCCCGTCGGCACAGTATGACACAACAGGATTTTTAAGTGGGTCGTTTCAGACTGGCACATTGGCCCATAATGATCGGCCTAGTAAACATCGGGTCGTTTCGGCCTGACACGACCCATTGGACACCTCTATATTCAACCAAAAAACAAACATCATCTTAATTTGATTAATTGATAATAAAAATGAATAAATTACACAAATGATTTATCTTATCAATTTAAGAAAATGTTAAAGTATCAAATCACTATCTATAGGTCATTTCATGACAAAACTTAGGTCATTATATGGTACAAATAATGAAACTAAAATATGAAAGAATGGAAACAAAATATAAATATAAAGTAATGAGATGGAATTGATTGTAAATCAATGGGCCAATACAAAGCAATGAAATCTAATTACACATGATGCATTATGATTGGTCTATAAGTTTATTGGTAAACCAAAGTTTGGTTAATCTTAATTTTGACAATTGTTACACGATGTTTAGATTTAGTGATTTTATTTTAAGTATAAGTAAGAAGACTTCTGGAAAGCCAACTATAAAGATATATCAAACGAAAATGACATTAAGAAAAAAAAAAGTCCAAAATAAAAGGTAAGTAAATATCATATTTTCTAGGATATCTTTATAAAATTGTGGTGTACTAGATTCTCATTGCATTGCATCTTTTTTTTTAAAAAAAAAATACCTTATTTCATTCATATCATAAGTTGTTTTTTTTTTTTTTTTATCAATTTAATACTTTCACAATTGAGATGAAAACCAGTTTGAGAAAAAAAAAAATCTAAGCTTGAATTGGTCAATAATATAATTACAAAGATTTTTCAAAATGTTTAGGAGTTCATATAATTGAAGTATCCCTTTGTTTTGAGTTAAAGAGAAATAACATTCTAAATAAAATAAGGAAACTAATCAATTATCAGGTTGATTGATCGAGAATGGCTTAAGGATTATTTGTGCTTCCATTAGCAATGATCACTAGTTAACTATTGAGGTCAACCGGTTGAGCAAATGTGACCCAATAGTCACTTATTTGCTTGCTACTAATGACTATGTTATTTGTGCTTTCATTAGCAATGATCACTAGTTAACTATCAAGGTCAACCAGTCAAGCAAACATGACCCAATAGTCTTTTACTTTACTTGCTACTAATGACCATGTTATATGTGCTTTCATTAGCAATGACTATGTTATTTGTGCTTTCATTAGCAATGACTACTAGTTGACTATCAAGGCCAACCAGTCGAACAAATATGACCCAATAGTCACTTTACTTGCTTGCTACTAATTACTATGTTATTTGTGCTTTTATTAACAATGACCACTAGCTAACTATTGAGGTCAATCGGTCGAGCAAATATGACCCCAAAGTCACTTACTTTACTTGCTTGTTACTAATGACTATTATTTGTGTTTTCATTAGCAATGACCACTAATTAATTATCAAGGTCAACCGGTTGAGCAAACATGACTCAATAGTCACTTACTTTACTTACTTGCAACTAATGACTATGTTATTTATTCTTTCATTAGCAATGACCACTAGTTAACTATCAAGGTCAACTAGTCGAGCAAATATGACCCAATAGTCACTTTACTTGCTTGTTACTAATTATTATGTTATTTGTGCTTTCATTAATAATGACAAGTTAACTATCAAAGTCAACCGGTCGAGCAAATATGACCCAATAGTCACTTGCTTGCTACTAATGACTGCAATTGATCAATCACGTCTAAGTCACATGTTAGACATAAACTAAAAGTGTGTTTGGTAGTGATTTTTTAAAGTATTTTAAACAATTTGAGACTTGGAAATTTTTATCTTATGAGTATTAGAAAAATTAGAAACACTTCATAGAATCACTATAAAATGTTACTTATATCAAACAACTAATTTACTTGTACAACTCCTTTAGCAAACTCTTAAAACTTCATTAATTGCAAAGTTACTTGTTTTAAATTATTCTTTAATCATTAATTGACCCTTAAAATTATTTTAATTGCACTATGAACTAAAAACTTGCATTTCATATTAAAGAATATCAGAAAACATACATACTTAAAAGTGATTTTAGGTAATGAATTGAGCATTTATGACAAAGGTCCTTTGGCTCAGAAACCTCGATTAACCTGGGCAACTTTGTCGTTGAGATCCCAAATCTTCAGGAAGAGCTTGTGGCTAAACACGGAAAGAAGGACTAACACTGGAAAAATGTACGTCTTTTTTACAGTTGTGGAAAGGAGATGAAGATCATTGATTTTTTAATCCACCAGGATCTCTAAAGTTGGACGTCTTCTATCGTTGCTGGCCCCTGTTAAAATTGTGTGACTAGAACTTGCTTCTTTTACAGCATTGGATTCTGGTTGAACTGGTGGTACTATCGGCTCCAGTACATTTAAATTGTTGGGGTTCACAAATTTTTATTTTATTTTTTAAAATTTTAAATACGGGTTTTGTCCATGGTGTCGGGGACTGTATACACATAGGGGTGCTAAGTATAGACGAAAAAACTAAAAGAGTCTTAGGGTGTAAAGGCCATGGATTCTCAGGCTCTGCGATCAAAACAAGATGATGCTAAGCTTCACATAGTCTTGTTTCCATGGCTGGCTTTTGGCCACATGATACCATACTTGGAGTTGGCCAAGCTCGTTGCTCAGAGGGGTCATCATGTCTCCTTCGTTTCCACCCCTAGGAACATCGATCGCCTCCCAAAGCTGCCTCCTAATTTAACACCTTTCATCTCTTTCGTAAAGATCCCCTTACCCCATGTGCCAAACCTGCCGGAGAATGCTGAAGCCACAACGGATCTTCCGGAGAACAAGGTCCCGTTCCTGAAGCAAGCCTACAATCTGCTAGAAGAAGGCATAACTGGCTTCCTGGATGCTGCGGCTCCCGATTGGGTTCTTCATGATTTTACTGCTTATTGGTTGGTGCCTATCGCCACCAAACTGGGTATAGCATGCGGATTTCTGAGTATATTCACAGCGTCTGCTCTGTGTTTTTTCAATCCTAGCGGTCAAGATCATCGTACGGAGCCGGAGGATTTCACCGTTGCCCCCAAATGGGTGCCCTTTCCTTCAAGAGTAGCGTTTCGGTACTTCGAGGTCGTGAAGATCTTCAACAATGCTATAGCGGGTGATGCTTCCGGTACCTCGGATATGCACCGGTTCGAGGCCTGTCTCAGAGGCTGTGATCTGTTGGCCGTGAGAAGTTGCACGGAGTTGGAACCCGAGTGGTTGCGCCTTCTGGAGCAGCTTTACCAGAAACCAGTCGTTCCGGTGGGTCAGCTCCCTCCCATCTTGCCTCACGGTGGGGACGATGACGAGGATGAGACGTGGCTGGAAATCAAAGGTTGGCTGGACAAACAAGCAGGAGGATCGGTGGTGTATGTGGCATTCGGGAGCGAGGCCAAACCCAATCAGACTGAACTCACCGAAATCGCACTTGGATTGGAGCAGTCCGAGTTACCCTTCTTCTGGGCGCTAAAATTGAAGCGCGGGCCTTGTGATATTGAGGTGATCCAGCTGTCAGAAGGATTCGAGGAGCGAACCAAGGGTCGCGGGGTGGTGTGCACGAGTTGGGCGCCTCAGCTCAAGATACTGAGTCACCCTTCCATCGGTGGGTTCTTGAGTCACTCAGGGTGGACCTCTGTGGTGGAGGCACTACAGTTGGAGAGACCTCTAATTCTGTTGACCTTTTTAGCGGATCAAGGCTTGAACGCTAGCTTTTTACGGGAGAAGAGGATGGGGTACTTGATCCCCAGAAATGAGGAAGATGGGTCGTTTACAAGGGAGGCAGTGGCCCGGTCCCTGAGGCTGGTGGTGGTGGAGGAAGGAGACAAGTTTTACAGGGACAAAGCCAAGGAGATGAGAGCAGTGTTTGGAGACAGGGACAGACAGAACCAGTACGTGGATACTTTGGTGAGTTGCCTGAAAGAGCATAGGCGGCATATCCATAAAGCAGCACGCGCCAACTGAAGCTAATGGAATGGAGGATGTGAAGGGATCAATTTGTCAAACGCTTGGCACCATTTAAGCTTTTCGAGTTTAGACTTCAGAGCATTTTGACTAGTGACTAGTATGAGGTGATATGTTGCAACAAAATAAACCTGGTTTCTTCCTCAAGTGGTTTGTTTCAGTTGATCTTTCTGGCTATGAACTTATGGAACCTTTAACCTTTACAAATAGTTTTGTTGTGGGGGAAAAAATGCTTCTGGTTCACAATTTTCATACACGCCGTGAAAAAATTAAATCGAATTAATATATATCCTGCTGTCAAAAATAGTATCTATTCAAATAAAGTTAATAATTTGATATTATTTTGATTTACAAATAAATACAAATTTAATTATTTTAAATTTTATAATTAGTTTAGTATAGTTCTTGAGTCACAATCTTATGGCTTTGAATAGCTGCAGATATTCATTAAAGTTCAAATAAATTAATAAACAAATAATCACATAGTGACACTATATACTTAGAAAATTACTTATTATTTTTATGGTTAGCACGAGTAAATACAAAAACCATGAAAACCACGAGTCTATTAACAATAGCAATAATCTACTAAATATGAAAGACGACTACAAAAATTTATTTTATTCAAAGGCTTCTACAACATAAGACTAATATCTAATTATTTATCTTTATTTTTCATTCTTGAAAGGATTTTTAAGGTTTTTTTTTTTTTAAATCAAATCTTGATTTTAAGGGTTTCAAAATTAAGAAAAATATATTGATATTTTGAAGGATTTTCAAGGTTTTTTCTTTTTGTATGGGTGAAAAATAAATTTGAAGTGTTTATTGGATTGCCTTAAAACTCAATAACTCTAATTATTTACCTTTCATCTTTTATTTTTAAAAAAAAATTTAAGATTTCTTTATCAAATCTTGATTTTAAGAGTGTTGAGATTAGGGAAGGGGGTTTTGAGGAATTTCAAAGCCTTTTCTTTCTATGTATGACAAATATATGTATACTTTCAAATTTACTCCAATGTTTTTATCACCTCATACTAGGACAACAAATTTCTTAGAAAATAAGGTATTTTTCATTTTTCTTAATCTAAGAGACCAGAAGTGCGGGTACTTGTATGCTCTCCAATGTGACCCTTGAGTTCCTTAGGACATTTGAGTGTATTATAGCATGTGACTCATATTGAGGGAAAAACATATATAAAAAAAAAGGGGGCAAATGCCTGTGGAGTGAAGCAAAATGATATATAGTTAAAGTCTTCTTTTTGTTTTTGTAGATGTAAATAATATGTCGAATCACATTAAATCTATGTATTTTCTTTTCATTTTTCTCTAATTTTTCATTGGAAATTGTTGCACGAAAATCAACTAATGGTCCATATCAAACATTTAGCATCCAACTCAATTTTCCCTTTTATGTGTGGGTTTATACACTCCATCCCCATCATATCTCACTCATTATGCTCAATCACAACTAATATGCATTTTACTACACCCTATCTTATCCTGAATTTAAACTCAAAAATCCACTTACCCGGATTTCACTTCTAGAATCTTCAACTAATATTTCTTGTATAAATACGAGTGGTAGGAAAGTAATTTTGAATCAGTTATATTTACAGCAAAATTACCAACTTCATCAATGTTATATTTGCCTTTGAAATAAGACGTGCAATTGCAGTAGTTGGAATCAGTTGGTTATTAAGATATTTCCCTGGGAAAAATGGTCTTCTTGGACTTGTACATTAATCTCTTTCCAACCCATGTAATATTATCTTAAACCAAATTCAAGGGCAGGGCAGGGCCTTTTCTTTGAAAAAAAGTTAATGAGGAAGAGTGAACTGGGGTCGAGTCGAGATGCGAAGGCTCAACCACTGTGACCACGTAGTCATGCATACTTGGCTGTGGACTTGCCGCTTTGAACTGAACCGATAAAACAAAATGAATAATGGATAATGGATTTGGTCGATGAGTTGTTCGCGACTTTTTCGACGAAACTATTTTAATACAATTTTCTAGATTTGATGTTTCTGTCAAGAGGATGACTGAATGGCCAAACAGCAAGGCGGCTGATAAAATTTTGGGAGTGACATAATTCCATGAAGTTTACTCTGGTGCAGTTGATTTTGGCACTATCATAGTGTCATGTGGGGTCTGATTTTGTTACAATATATATGAAAATTTAAAGTTAAACCCTAGTCATTATCATTGTCGCTCTTGCTCTTCTTTCTTGCTTCCCATAAAATTTTTGAAATTAATAGCTTATATATAATTTATCTTCAACTTAATTAGAAGTTGTATGCTTCAATTGAATTGTAGAAAGCATGGAGCAAAATATATATATATATATATATATTTAAATATTCTCTAATTGCTCCATATAACACTAATGCAAATTTGAGGAGGAGATTAGGTTAGTGAAACTGCAATAAAAGTCTCCTAAAGTTTCTGTACTAACAGTGACTTTTAAAGATGATATTAATGGGGGCAAATAATGACCAACTCCTTTTCTAGGATTGAGATCAATTTTTCTTCAGCATGGCCGACAGAATCCCCACTTTTTTCTAATTCAAAGATGGAGGATAATTATAAGTCTTTGATTGGACAGTGACTTCTGCAGTCACCGTAATAGCAACTGCGCCAGCAATTTCTCACTTAATATGTATATACGGCAAGCAGATGAGCAAAGAACCCAAGCATCTTCTGCCATGGACGATCGAGAAAAACTTCATATAGTCATGTTCCCATGGCTAGCTTTCGGTCACATACTCCCATATTTAGAGCTGTCCAAGCTCATAGCCCAAGAGGGTCACCGCATCTCCTTCATATCTACTCCTAGAAACATCGAACGCCTCCCAAAACTACCTCCAAATTTACAACCTCTTATCGATTTAGTCAAATTTCCACTGCCCAACGACGACAACCTCCCTGAAAACGCTGAGGCTACTACTGATCTTCCCTACGGAAATATTCCGTACCTTAAGAAGGCATTCGACGGCCTCCAGGAACCCGTGACCCGCTTTCTCGAAACGTCACATCCCGACTGGGTTATTCACGACTTCGCCCCTCACTGGTTGCCGCCTATCGCTGCTAAGCATGGGGTTTCACGTGCCTTCTTCTGTATATTCAGTGCAACGGCCTTATGTTTCGGTGGATCAACGTCCATCATGATGGAAGGTGGTGATCCACGTACGGAGCTCCATCAGTTCGCCGCTCCTCCTCCCTGGGTCACTTTCCCAACCAAAGTCGCGTTGCCTCTTTTTCTGTTGAGGAGAAGCTTAGACCATGATCAAGCCAACGTTTCTGGTGTTTCCGACAGCTTCCGAATGGGGTCGGCCATTTTGGGTTGTGACGTGTTGGCTATACGGAGCTGTACAGAACTGGAACCTGAATGGTTGGACCTCCTCGGTAAGCTTCACCAGAAACCGCTATTTCCAATAGGGCTACAGCCCCCCTCAGCGCCGGTTAACGGAGACGATGACTCTTGGCCGCCGATCAAGGAGTGGCTAGACAAACAAGAGAAAGAGTGTGTGGTTTACGTAGCACTGGGAACGGAGGTGACACCAACTGAAGATGAACTCACCGAGTTGGCTTTTGGGTTAGAGCTAAGTGGGTTGCCCTTCTTTTGGGCACTGAGGAAGCGGCATGACGCGGTTGATTTACCTGATGGATTCGAGGAACGAACCAAAGGTCGCGGAATGGTTTGGAGGTCCTGGGCACCTCAACTCAGGATATTGGATCACGAGTCGGTTGGGGGTTTTGTGACTCACTGTGGTTGGAGCTCAGTTATAGAGGGACTGCATTTTGGACAAGGCCTTATCATGCTGCCCCTGTGGGGGGACCAGGGGCTGAATGCTAGGACTTTCGAAGAGATGAAAGTGGGGGTAGAGATACCAAGAGATCAAGAAGAAGAACGGCTTTCCAGGAAGTCAGTGGCGGAGACATTGAGCTTGGTGATGGTGGAAGAGACGGGAAAAATTTATAGAAACAAAGCAAAGGAGATGAGCAAGTTACTAGGAGACCAGCATCGACATCACCATTATGTAAGCGATTTTGTAGAATATCTACAAAAACACAGGCCTTGTGTCCAAGGACGATTGATTTGAACATGTATTTTGGTTTTTAAGAATGAGAAACATCTCTTCCTTCTCAAATCACAAAAATTTCAACAAAGTCGAAGTCTTAAGTTATATTCAAACCATTATTTCACATCCAGATCGTTAAACCCCGTGTGTGATGAAATCTATACCATTAAATAGGAGCCCGAACAAATAGAATACACCACTAGATCAGATAGGAGTCCAATTAAATATGATATTATAAAAAGATAAAAATAAATATAATTACAAACAAATAAGACCTTATAATGTTACATGGCATCATTTGATTGATAATGTTCATATGATATTGAAAAAGAACTATTCTTGATATTTTAATCAAACCCAGAATTCATTGTTGTAACATCCCCACTCACCAATTATTGGAAGAGTTCAACCTCACTTATTGGCCCAACTATGCCCGTGTCCCAGCATGCAAATACAAAAACTATTAATTTCCATCTTTAATTGCATCATGGGGCTTTTTCCTTGGCCCTGATCGGTGTCCCTACTCAAGCAGGATCATCTCCATAGATATTGCTATTATCACGATTCACTTTACTTTAGGGCCAAAGATACCTTACAAAAGTAGGTTTTTCCGCTCCGATAGGTACTATTAATAGGTCCCTCTAGATTCCTCATATTTGCAGCACAAGAAGCACCCATTGCCTTCTGCTTTATTTCACGTGCAACTCCAAATCTCTAAACTTTGTTCGACTTGATCTCTAGAGTTTAAGTTACTGTTCCCATTCAAACATTGACTTATTGGTTTGCTACAATTGTTCGGATGCTGAGAAAATAATGAGAGAAAGAAGGAAAAATTTTGAATCATAAATTTTTCATTAAGGCTTGAGAATACAGAAAATGCACTTTACTTGCAACTCATGATTCATGGCTTAATTGATCTGATTTTATTTTTGTAATTTTTTTTGGATTTTTTTTCATGCAATTTATATATTTTAAATTCAAAAAAATATTTGTGAAAAATTGTTATATATACTTGAAAATAATTTATAATTATTTAATTGATTGCTAAAAAACTAGGACAGGAAAAATGGAAAGGGGAAATGGAAAACCTAAAAAGACCCCCTAAATGTTCGAGAAAGCAATTTGGCCAATCAAATTCCATGATTAGCTATTTTCAACAAAAAACATAAAGAGCCAAAGATTATTCTTCCTTTTCTTTGATTTTATCATAAACCAAACAATAGAGATTTGAGCCAAGATTGGAGGAGGAAGAAATATTAACAACCTCCACTAACTTTTTGTGGAGCATGAGTTGAGTCGTTGACATCAATAAAGCTATGTTTGTTCCAAAAATTTGGGAGAAAATGTGAGCACATAAGAAAAGTATAATAAAAGAAAATAAAATAAATCTAAAATTAATAGATTGTTTTTATGTTCTAATTTAAATTTACTTAACTTATTTAACTCTTCTATATAAAAATTAAATAATTTAAAAATAGAAGTTTTTCACTAATTTTAATTATATTCAATTTTTTTCATGGATTTTTCATAATAAAACCAAATATGGAAAAATCCATTTTTCTTAATATTCTTTTATTTCTTTAATACTTTCTAGAAATCAAACATATCCTAAATCTTTTATCAAATTGGCCTTCTCTCTCCTATCTTTGTATTAATTATATTCTAATTCCAAAATCATGAATCTGGTGTTGTTTTGATAATAGTATGATTACTTATTTAGAATGTCATAATTTGTCATGTGATTGTAATTTAGTAATATAAAAATTTTAGATTTCTAGTCTACTTTCTTAAACTTTGTTGCCTAGTTTAATCATTTCCTATCGGGTTAATTTTATTGAGATTCCCTAAGGTTTGGTGTAAATACACTCAATCATCATTAGTTTCAACTTTTGTTAGTTAGCACCCTAAAAATTTATTTCATTTATAAAATTTAATTTCTTAAAGGATTTTAGGTAACGATATTTTAGATAGGAGTGTTTAAAAATTCTCTAAAAACTAAATTTTATTGGTGACTTAATGTATTTAAATTAAACTTTAATGAAATTAACCCATTTTTTCCTAATAATTTAAGACTATTTTATATATTTAAGCAATCACCCATATTTAACAGTGATTTCATTTTTTATTATTAGCATCAGAATACAAGGGTGGGTGCATGTATTGCATATTCCCATATACCAAAAGAGCACAAAAAAAAATGATGATAAAAGCGATAAATGTATTTTCATTGATTATGGTGATGTAACTAAATGTTATAAATTGTATGATTCAGAAACAGGAAAGTTGATTGTGAGTAGAGATGTTCAATTTCTAGAGAATGAGAGTTGGACATGGACCACATAGTGAGGAAAAAAGAGTTGTCCTTAAAAGAAGACTTTGTGGAAGACAATAAGAACAGAGGAATTCTACAATAGATGTTTCTACTTCAAATACACCTTCTTCTATTAGAAGTTCTCTTATGCAAACAATAAAAGGATAAGAGTTTGAATCACAAGGTTGCCCAAAACATTCTCATATTATGCCCACACACCTAAAGGATTACGAAGTCATGAAAGATATTGAAATCACTAATGAAGGTTTAGTTAACTTTTGTCTATTTGCAAATTGTGATCCTATTTCATATGAAGAAGTAGCAAGTGATAAAAAGTGGATTCAAGTAATAAATGAAGAAATTCAATCAATAGTAAAGAACAATACATGAGAGGTAATTATTCTTCCACTTGGAAAAAAGCCTATAAACAGTAAATGAGTTTATAAGACAAAATATAAACCTAATGGTAATGCTAATTGATTTAATGCAAGATTGGTTGCAAAAGGCTCACAACAAGAAAAAAAAGATATGGTGACATTTATAATGAGTCACTATAAACATAGGGTGTCGCTACAACATAGCGTCACCTTATCCACTGACACCATAGAGGGTACCAATTGGTGACGTATTTGGAAACGACACCAAAACAGATAAATGGTGACACATTCAGAAGCAACACCATATATTTAAATATATAAGGTGTCATATTAAATGCATCACCTTTTAGTTATGGTGTCACGTTAAATGCATCACCTTTGAGTTATGGTGTCACATCATTGTAAATGATTATGGAAGATATGGTTGTTTTTTTATTAATTAGCATGTTGATTTTTGTAATGCTTATTAACAAATAAGATCAACTTGTGTATATTTTGTCCATAAATATAATAATCATATCACATTTAACTTATATTTTCGTAATGCTTATGGATTAACCTCTAATACATTACATCATCCAGTGATATTTGTATATCAAGTGTTTACAAAATGATAGTACATCAAACCCACCGAAACTAAAAAAGAAAAGTGAATACATATTAAAATATGATTTAGAAATGTTAAGTATTCCAACATTCATGTATACCTGCATTTCATATGCATAAAACCAACTAATCATAAAATGACACAAGAGTTGCATCCAAAAATCCAAAATTCTCAATACCAAATAAAGTAACATTGATGTCCTATAATGTATGGCATAAGAGTCACATCTAACCCAAAATGTTGTTGTTTCTTTCTCCTTTCTTTTTATTCTTCATAATGTCTTCCCAATAGTGTATACCTGCATTTCATAGTTTAATGAGATTTAGAGTTTTTTTGAAAATAAAAATTAATTGATGTTATAAAAAATAAACAAATCTAAGTACTGATGTTTTCTTTTTTCTTTTTCCCATTTTGATATAAAAATAGTTTGTAAAGAATAAGTAATGTTATACATTACCAATGGAAAATTCATATAACAACTAAGGGACTCACCATGCATGATTATGATTTATCAATATATGATTAGTTATAACACAAAAGAAGTTAATTCTCCTCTAATTTCATCAAATTCTACCTAAAAATATGTTTTTTTTTTTAATCATAAAACTGAAATCAAATGAGAATAACATTAATATCATAATAATTGGAAGTATGAAACTAAGTACAATTCATTAAATGAGTAAAACCTCTAATACAATAATTGTAGAATCAACAATTATCTCTTTAATGAATCTCATAACAAAGCAGTCACATTTGAACTTAAATAAAAACAATTCAAGAAAATAAAAAATAAAGCAAAACTAGAAAATCAAAAAATAAATCTAAAATTTTAGAAAATAGTAATCTTCCTGCACTTTTTAAATTTATTTTTTTATAATTCATTGTGCTTTTAAAAATCATTTTTAACATTTAATTCTTTTTATATTTTTTTTTTATTTCTTGGAAGGATTTTTTTTAATTTCAATATTTTTTTAATGTTCATTTTGTGAAATAACAATGTCCATTAAATTTCATCTCAATTATATAAAATAAAATTTTAGTAACAGAATATAAAAATGTTTTCAACTATTAATATGAGAGGACATAATATTATAACAACCTTGAAGATTGTGTATATAAGACAAAAAACCTAATTCATTATTAAAAAATGTTAAGAGAAAAATTAGCATGAGAAAGAATTAAAGAACCTTTCATAAAAATTATTAATTTTTCAGTCATAACTCCAATTAATATTTATTTTTTCTAATTAAAATAATTAATAAAAAATCCGGATATGAAAAATATGTTCAAATAAAAATAATAAAAGATTAAAAACATCAAAGGAAAAGATATTCAATATTTTAAATTTTACTTTTGATATTCTTTAGATCAATAAATTATAAAATATCTTTTTCAGAAAAAAGAAAAATGAAGAAAATGAAGAGTTTTATGGAAGGGATTGGAAAATTTTTTGTAATAAAAGGATTTTATAGAAATTTTAACCTTGAAAGGAAAATTTCATCATCAATCTCAAATTACTCCAAAATTTGGTCAATGCATATAAAAATAATAAGAAAAGAAGACAAAAATAAAACTAATTTTTAGAATCCTTTTGAGGGAGATGACAATATTGAGAATGATTTTCTCAAAAATTATTTTCCAAATATTACCAACCAATATCTTCATCACAACATATTATAATATTCTTAGAAAATAAACAAATTAAAGGAAATTTCATAGAAAATCAAAAGAAAATTATAAAATATCTTTTTTTTTTAAAAAAAGTTTTATGGAAGGAAAATTTATGTAATAAAAGGATTTTATAGAAATTTTTTAACCTTGAAAGAGAAATTTCATCATCAATCTCAAATTACTCTAAATTTTGGTGAACACATATAAAAACAATAAGAAAAGAAGGTAAAAATAAAAAACAAAAAACATATTTTAAAAATTAAAAAAAAATGAATAGGACAAGATGAGATATTAGCCATAATACCATGTAAAAGAATTTAAAAAAAAATAATAATCAAAATATGAGATTTGATCATTTTTATAATCATAAAAATTTTCATTCCTATTTAAATTTTAAAAAACAATTCATTTACATTAATAAATAAAAAATAAAATTAATTTCTCATTGTTAATTCCAACATTCTAAACCAACTCCAACATGATATGGAAACTATTTCATTTTTCCTTTTGTGGGAAATGACAATATTGAGAATAATTTTCTAAAAAATTATTTTTCAAATATCACCGATACATATCCTCATCACAATATACTATAATATTCCTAGAAAACAAACAAAAAATCTCATCAAAAGAAATTTTTTGTAAGATTAAAAGAAAATTTCATACTGTAAAATATTTATCTCTCATTTTGAGTATAAAAGATATTAAAAAATCATTCATTTATCTTATTTTCATTCGTTTTGGGGTTTATGGATTTAACAATGAAACAAAAGATATGGTGAAATGTTAAACCTAATTTTTACTTTCCTGCAACTCAATAAAAAAAAACACTATTTACACAATCTACATTATAAATATACCAAATCAATGAATGTAAATCAGTTGTGCTAATAAAAATTTTGGCATTAATAAAAAAAAAAAAAAAATGATAGATCTAAGATATTTTGGGTTACCTGAGAGTCCACAAAGTAGAGAAGAGCAGTTGTGTGTGAACTATGGGTGTGAGAAGAGAGGTAGAAGAAAGTTATGGTTATGGGTTATGGAATGAGATTTTTTTGGATTGTGGGAATGTGGAAACAATGAGTTTTTTTTTATATACTATCATTATTCTCAAAGTGGGCCCATTTAGTTATAATATTTTAAAATTTTTATTTTATATAGTGTCACTTTTTTAAAATTGACATTAAACTTAAAATTAATATCATCTATCCTAATTAAATTTTTTTATATAATATGTCACCTTTATGAATTTTAAGTCATATGGTGTCATTATTTTAAAAGTGACACCATAAATTATTTTTGTTGTAGTGTCTACTCCTAGAAACATCGACCGCCTCCCAAAACTGCCTCTAAATTTACAACCTCTTGTCGATTTAGTCAAGTTTCCACTACCCAACATCGACAACCTCCCTGAAAACGCAGAGGCTACCACTGATCTTCCCTACGAAAAGATTCCGTACCTTAAGAAGGCATTCAACGGCCTCCAGGAGCCCGTGACCCGCTTTCTCGAAACGTCACATCCCGACTGGGTTATTCACGACTTCACCCCTCACTGGTTGCCGCCTATCGCTGCTAAGCATGGGGTTTCACATGCCTTCTTCTGTACATCTAGTGCAACGACCCTATGTTTCTGTGGACCAACGTCCATCATGATGGAAGGTGGTGATCCACGTACGGAGCTCCATCAGTTAGCGACTGCTCCTCCCTGGGTCACTTTCCCAACCAAACTCGCGTCGCCTCTTTTCTTGTTGAGGAGAATATTAGGCATTCATCAAGCCGACGTTTCTGGAGTTTCCGACAAATTCCGCATGGGGTCGGCCATTTTGGGTTGTGACGTGTTGGCTATACGGAGCTGTACAGAACTGGAACCTGAATGGTTGGACCTGCTCGGTAAGCTTCACCAGATACCACTATTTCCAATAGGGCTACTGCCCCCCTCGGCGCCGGTTAACGGAGACGATGACTCTTGGCCGCAGATCAGGGAGTGGCTAGACAAACAAGAGAAAGAGTGCGTGGTTTATGTAGCACTGGGAACGGAGGTGACACCAACTGAAGATGAACTCACCGAGTTGGCTTTTGGGTTAGAGCTAAGTGGGTTGCCCTTCTTTTGGGCACTGAGGAAGCGGCATGACTCGGTTGATTTACCTGATGGATTCGAGGAACGAACCAAAGGTCGTGGAATGGTTTGGAGGACCTGGGCACCTCAACTCAGGATATTGGATCACGAGTCGGTTGGGGGTTTTGTGACTCACTGTGGTTGGAGCTCAGTCATAGAGGGACTGCATTTTGGACAAGCCCTTACCATGCTGCCCCTTTGGGGGGACCAGGGGTTGAATGCTAGGACTTTCGAAGAGATGAAAGTGGGGGTAGAGATACCAAGAGATCAAGAAGAAGGATGGCTTTCCAGGAAGTCAGTGGCGGAGACATTGAGCTTGGTGATGGTGGAAGAGGCGGGAAAAATTTATAGAAACAAAGCAAAGGAGATGAGGAAGTTACTAGGAGACAAGCATCGACATCACCGTTATGTAACTGATTTTGCAGAATATCTACGAAAACACAGGCCTTGTGTCCAATTACGATTGATTTGAGGTTTTTAAGAATGAGAAACATCTCTTCTTTTCTCAAATCACAAAAATTTCAACAAATTTGAAGTCTTCCGAACGATTCAAAGTCTAAGTTATAGCTATCCATTGAGCTATATATTCTAACCATTATTTCACATCCAAATGGTTGAATGTGTGTGATAAAATCTATACAATTAAATGAGATAGGTGTCCAAATAAAATATTATAAAAAGATAAAAATAAATATAATTACAAACAAATAAGACCTTATGATGTTACATCACATCATTTAATTTATAATGTTTATATGATATATATATATTAAAAAAAATACTATTTGATATTTTAATCTAACCCACAACATGTACTGAAGAATAAAGAAGAAACAGAGTTGTTATCCTAATTAATTATTGTAAAATCCCTACTCACCAATTATTGGAAGAGTTCAACGTCACTTATTGGGCCAAGTATGCCCATGTTCCAGCATGCAAATACAAAGACTATTCATTTCCATCGTTAATTGCATCATGGGCTTTCTCCTTGGCCCTTATCGGTATCCCTACTCAAGCAGGATCATCTCCATAGACATTGCTATTATCACGATTCACTTTACTTTAGGGCCAAAAATACCTTACAAAAGTGGGTTTTTCCGCTCCTGATGGGAACTACTAATAAGTCCCTCTAGATTCCTCACTATTTTAAACTCCAATTATCAAACAAGTAGTAACATTTGGAGCAAATAAGAAAGAACACGCAAGGTGTCAACTATGGTATTTGTAGCACAAGGAGCACCCATTGCCTTCTGCTTTATTTTACAACTCACATCTCTAAATGGTATTCAACTTGATCTCTAGAGTTCAAGTTATTGTTTCTATTCAATCACCGACTTCTTGGTTAGCTACAATCATTCGGATGGCAAGAAAATAATGAGAAAAAGAAGGAAAAAAATTGAATCATAATTTTTTCTTTTAGGGTTGAGTATATATATATATATATATATATGTATGTATGTATGTATGTATGTATGTGTAAAAGTAATTTATAATTGCTTAATTGATTGCTAGAAGACTAGGACGGGAAAAATGGAAAAGAGAAATGAAAAACCTAAAAATGCCTCTAAATGTTCTTGAGAAGCCAATTTCGCCAATCAAATTCCATACTTCATTATTTTCAACACAGAGCATAAAGAGCCAAAGACTGTTCTTCCTTTTCCTGGACTTCATCAGAAACAAACGATAGAGATTTCAGAGCAAGATTGGAGAAGGAAGAAGCAAATTAATGACCTCCACTGACCTTTTATGGGGGATAGGTTGAGTCGTTGACATCAGTAAACCTTTTGTGAGTGCTGCCTGTTTCAGTCAAAAAAGTTGCTTCCTAGAACCTTCTTCTAGTTTTTATACCAACTCAAGAGCTTTGAGAAAAGTGTGCCCATAAAATATTCCTTTTCGTTTTTGCCTTCTTTCTTTCTTGAACTTCCGTGTTCTTGTGAACACGGATGATTCGTTTTCTCGAGCAAACGGTACATATACTCGAAGTTCGTGCTCACGAGCACACGGAGGAGGTACTCGAATTCTATATCCATTAGACTGCCTTCTGTCTCCTATCCTTGAATTTTTTTATATTCTTATTCCAAAATCATGAATCTGGTGTTACTTTGATAAAATTATGATCATTTATGTAGATTGCTATATATAATTGGTCGTATGATTGTAATTCACTAGGATAATTCTTTTCAAATGTTTTTTTTGCTTAAGACTTGAAAGTTCTCTTTATCTTCTCCTAGGACTTCTTGTATTTTCTTTTTCTTTGTATAGATGTGGTATTTATTGGATCCTAAATTATCAATTTTCATGTCTTAAATTAGAAGATGTCCTGAGTAAGATGTAACAAATTTATATATGGAACCTAGTTATGATCCTCCGAATACTACATTGAGTGATAATTGTTAAGATGGTCGATAACGGACACAAATGCAAGTTGGAGTACTCAGGGGTTAGCCTAGAGACCTAAGTTTTCTTAAAGGCATAGGGGAAAGGAGTCCTACACAACCAAGGACCAGGAAGTTTTGAATGGTAAGCAAAGAAAATACAAAAATAATAAGCTTGAGATCAAGTATTTCCTTAATTATGATTGATATGAATAATATTTTTTTATTATTAATTATGAGGTATTAGGATTTTAGTTATATCAACCTCATATAAAGGGAGGGAGGAGTGGGGGGTGAGAATAAAGTGATGGTTAATTTTTGGAAATTTAAACTATATGAATGCAAATAAGAATTATTCAAAATAATATAACAAATATATTGGAAAAATAATTGCTTATAAAGTAAAGAGACTAGGGAAAGGAAATTGTAAACACTAGGTTTAATAGTGGTTCGATGCAATTCAATTTACGTCCACTTTTCTTAAACTCCTATTCAAGTGAGTTCTACTAATTTAAGGCTTTTGACACAAGTCTTCAAGCATTACAATTGGATTGTAGTTTCAATCAATTATTTTGGACTTATAACTTAAAGCACCCTTTTGAATTATGGTTCCAAGCACTTTCTTGGACTTAGGGTTCCAAACACCCTCTACAACAAGACTTTTCAAGTCAAAGTCTTCCCTTTGAATTATGGTTCCAAAGCATCCTCACAAGAAATAAAAATGAAGAATGATAATCTTACAAAATCCTAGTATAACTTCAAACTCAAATAATACAATAAAAAACTAGGATTGAGGTACACTAAAAGATATGTAAATTTTAAATCAAAGTGCACTCAAAATACTTCCTCTAAGGCTCAAAGATATTCAAGAAATATTTTAAAAGATGAAGCATACAAAATAATGAAGTTTGGAGTCTTTTTATAGGAATTGGAAGCTCAAACTAGCCATTAGGCATGGTCGGGGGTCGATTGGTTGAGTAACTAATTCGATCAATTCATTAGCTGTTAACATTTCATGCTTTAGCAAGCGACTGTTGGAGATCAAAACATCAACTAGTCAAGACTGAACCGACTACACCCCAACTATTGGAAGGAAGAGAAGATTAAAACCATCCTCGACTAATCAAATCCAATTGACTCAAACAATTCATGATCCCCTTAACCAATTACGTTGTAAATTAGTGTTTAAATAACCCAATTTGGGGCTTGGAACATTTAACAACCTATGCTTAGCTTTTTAAAACCTTTTAAGATAAGTTTAGAAAAAAATTTAGCTCAAAAGTTTAATTGAAAACAAGAAATCATTTAATTTTATAAGAACTTAAAACAATTTAGCACACTGAATTAATGATTTTTTATGCAAGAATAAAAATAAAATGTATGATCCTAGTGTATCAACTTTACAAAGAGATCTTAAGAAAGGTTTCAAAAGCACTTCTATTTTAGGTCATCTTTTTTTTTTTTCCTTTTACTTGATTTGTCTTCGTAATTTACTACTTTGGAAATCTTTAACACTAGTCCTAAAATTTATTTTGTTATCATCAAAATCAAAATTAACCAAAACTTGACTTTACATATTACTTGTAATATACCAAAGACTATGTATTGGAAGAAAATTTTCTATCCTTGGAAACCTTTCACTCTCAGCATTTTTCTATAATCTCTATCCTACTTTATCCAATGGCACCAAGGTTGGGAGAGATAAAGATGTTATGACAGTCTTCAAATTCAAATAGTACTACATGAAGCTGATATGTACATTCCTTGCTTGTTGAAGAAGCTAAAATTCTTCAAAGGAAAATATTGGCGATTTCATTCCACCATTTTATAGGTACAAAGATGCATTTTTTACATTTTCTGTAGTTTTCTTTTGGAGGCTGAGAGAGAGTCCCTTGAGGAGGAACATACTCCCCTTCTATAGCCATTTTTCCTTGTGAAGGGGTATGAAGGAGTGGTTTTTACAATTTTGCAATAGGTTAGCAGATTTTATTGAAATTTGAGCACATAAGAACAAAGGTAGTTGGACTTGCCCTTCTATGCACAAGTCAATCAATCAAGTCATCCTATTGGTGCAAGAGGTCATCTTATTTTGTGGTCCTGGTTTTGGGATGAGGTGATTTTATACATTTCAGATACCTCATTTGAGAGGTGGTGTATTAATTAAAGATATGTTGATTTTTTGTACCTCCACTTGTTGATAATGACATGGTGTGGGGGAAGTTTTAAGTTTTTTGGTCAACAATGACATGGCCAATAAGGATGTTGCTAATTAAGCATGGTTATTCCAAGGATTAAGAATACATATACTTTTAAACGTGGCCTTATGGTTGGACGGACACTTCATGAAATCAAAACTGAGTGACTATGAATTACCAATGGAAAGATTGCACGCATGTGTCCACCCTTTGTAATATGTCCGTCTTACATTAATTGTTATTAGGCTGCATGCTTATAGTTTAAGGGGGCCCCATGAACGTGCCCACAGCACAACTTGTACTAGTAGCCTACTAAAGTCATGTCCATATGAAAGTCTATATTGGCGACCAAAAATAGTCTGTGTTTACACACTTACATGGGTACAAGTATGACTTGTTATATCTCAACAAGATTTTTAAGTTCTGCGAAAAAAGTGGTCGGGGCTATAACTTAGAACTTATAACTGCACAATTATATTTGAACTCAGGTATATCACTTATCAATGTTCCCCGTGGTCGTGTGCACTACCCATATTCTATAGGCACACTTTGGTTTACCTCTTAGCCCTGGGTGTTGGTGTGGTTAAAGATCTACCTTCTTGTAATGAAGTTATTGCATCAATGAAGCAAACATATTAATTGAAGTTTTAACGTTATTGGAGCATTAAGTCTTTATCATCGGATAATCATAATGATCACAGATGGACCAATGGAACTAGGTCAAGCACTTAATAGAACTTGAGAAGAGAATACCTTATATTATATCATGATGCATTCTTTCGTAGATGCAAATATCTTTTCAATGAAAGATGTCCACACATAGAAATGTGGGACAGAGACAAGACTTTTGAATTTTTTTACTATTGTTGTTTTCCTGGTGGATCAGTTCCATTATACTAATGTTTTGTTCAACATCTAATGTTTATTTAACTTTATTTTATTATCTTTTTTTAAAAAAAAATTCTCACTTATCAATTATCATGAAACCATTTTATTAATTCAATATTTTTTTTATAAATATAAAGATAAACTAACTATTTTTTAAAAAGGACTATTCATAAAAAAAAGTGTAATTTAGTATGGACATATAAAAATTTATATTCGCTAATGTATGATGATATTATGACAAGTACATATATATATATATATGTTTAAACTTGTATATTCTAAACTATAAAAAAATAAAAATTAGACAAAATTGTATAAAAAAAAAACAAAATCTTTTATAAGAAAATTATATCAGGAAAAATGGAAATTTGCAAAAAGTATACATATATATATATATATATATATATATATATATATATATATATTTGATAGGTAAATTTTTGTCTATATTTTAAACATAGCGTGAAATTGATTTCAACTAAGATTTTAGTTCATACATTAAAACCAATGTAGACACCGATGGTTTTGGGTTTGTTGAACATTGGCACTAAAACCAATAATGCTACCCACCTATCCATCCACGAAACGTAACCACCTACCCACCTATCTATTCTCACTGTTTATTTATTTTTTCTTAAAAACACTAACAGGGACTTCTGCGGTCACCTTAGCAAGATTGCTTGACCAGCTTTACTTCAAATCTCCCTACTTGATACGGAAGCTGATTAGAGTGGATTCCTAGCACCTCTACCATGGACGATCCAGAAAAACTTCACATAGTCATGTTCCCATGGCTAGCTTTCGGTCACATACTCCCATACTTAGAGCTGTCCAAGCTCATAGCTCAAAAGGGTCACCGCATCTCCTTCATATCCACCCCCAGAAACATCGACCGCCTCCCAAAACTACCTCCAATTTTACAACCTCTTATCAACTTAATCAAGCTTCCACTGCCCAAAGTCGACAACCTCCCTGAAAACGCTGAAGCTACCACTGATCTTCCCTACGAAAAGATTCCCTACCTCAAGAAGGCATTCGACGGCCTCCAAGAACCCGTGACCCGCTTCCTCATAAATTCACATCCCGACTGGGTAGTTCACGACTTCGCCCCTCACTGGTTGCCGCCTGTCCTGGATGAGCATGGGGTTTCACGGTCCTTCTTCTCCATTTTCGGTGCATCGACCTTATGTTTCCTCGGATCCGCGTCCATCATGATGGGTGACGGTGATCCACGTAAGGAGCTCCATCAGTTCGCGGTTCCTCCTCCGTGGGTCCCTTTTCCCTCCAACTTGGGTTTGCCTCCGTTCCAGATGAAGACAGTCTTAGGCTATGACCAACCCAACCTTTCTGGAGTTTCAGACTCATATCGAATGGGTTCGGTCATTTCAGCTTGTGACGTGGTCGCTGTACGAAGCTGTGCAGAGCTTGAATCTGAATGGCTGGACCTTCTCAGAGAGCTTTACCACAAACCAGTACTTCCAATAGGGCTACTGCCTCCTTTGGCGCCTGTTAGCGGAGAGGACGACTCGTGGATTCCAATCCTTGAGTGGCTAGATAAACAAGAGAAAGCGTCTGTGGTTTACGTGGCACTCGGAAGCGAGGCGACGCCAAGGGAAGATGAACTCACTGAATTGGCTCTTGGGTTAGAGCTATCAGGGTTGCCCTTCTTTTGGGCATTGAGGAAGCGGCACGACTCAGTTGAGTTACCAGATGGTTTCGAGGATCGAACCAAAGATCGTGGAGTGGTTTGGAGGACGTGGGCGCCTCAACTCCGGATATTGGGTCACGAATCAGTTGGAGGCTTTGTGACTCACTGTGGTTTGAGTTCAGTTGTTGAGGGACTGTATTTTGGACGTGCCCTTGTCATGTTTCCGCTGTGGGGAGACCAGGGGATCATTGCTAAGGCTTTCCAAGAAATGAAAGTGGGGATTGAGATCCCAAGAGATGAAGAGGAGGGTTGGTTTTCTAGCAAGTCGGTGGCCCAGACATTGAGCTTGGTGATGGTGGAAGAGAAAGGAAGGATTTACAGGGAGAAAGCTAAGGAGTTGAGCAAGCTTTTTGGAGATAAGGATCTACAGCAACGTTATATAAATGATTTTGTTGAATATCTCCAAAACCACAGGCGTAATCGGAAAGATTGAGTTGCTATATTAGATGCTGCATCTGTCTTCAATGAAGGTGTCTTTGGCACTGGATCGGCGAATAATAGAACAAGCTTTCTTCAATTTTAAATCACAAAAGTCCAAACCAAAATCTTGGGAAAGATTTTTCCATTTACCTTTTATGTATTCATGGGTTTGTTTGAATTTTCCAAAAGAAAATGTCTATGTTCACGATAGAAAATATCTCCTGATCTTGTGTGGTGGCCGAAGTGCCGAGAGTCACATCCAACCCTCCAATATCTTCAAAGATCTCGAATATAAATAAATGGTTCATGTACACTTCACAATTATGATCAATAGTTCAAACGGATCCTATTAAGTTATAATAGTATCTTATTTTTAAAATTAAAAATAAATTCCCATAATGGGAATTATTGGACAAAATTAAATTTAATAAAGCATAAATATAATGTAATATAATAATTTAGTCACTCGTATATCATTCACTATTTGATTAAATTTAAATATATTTTTAAAATCTAAAATTTAAAGAGAGAACTCATCCTTTACTCAATCTATTTTAGATCTCTTATGATATAATTACTAACTTGGAACATAACATCTATTTCAATCAAGGTTATGAAAATTCACAAGAAGCGAATGCTTAAGTTTCATGAACTTGTTGATCTTCTAGTAGTTCAATAAAAAATGAAGGGATATCATGGAAATATATTATTTGGTATCTTCTTATCATGCAAATTTAATATTTTCAATAAATTAAAGTACTATCTCATTGAAAGGTTCTATGCATGTGTCGTTTTTAATACATTTCTTTATACAAAAACTCCATGAATTTGTTCCTCTCTTGGGACGATAAACATTTCTCCGAAAATGAAGTGATCATAATCAAATTCATGTCTAAATTGAAATTGAGATATTGAAATAAGTTCTTTCCTATTGATTTAGATATATTCATATCCCACAATTAGGCAACACAATAAGTAAACTTGCATTGATAACGCTTCCAAAACACTGAACGCGTTGTCCATGGTTCATGACATACTAACTCTCTTATCTTCGAAGTATGAAGTTGTTGCTCTTTTCTTGTATGGTAAGGTTTGTCCCTTAATAAGTGTGATTAAGTTGGTACGGCTTTTAGACACTTGCTGGAGTATTATGTTCCATTTTCCTAGTTTTCACCACACCTAGGACTTCTACTTGATTAATTTGTTCATTACGTCATCATTGAGAGGGATATTGACATGGATTGGTTTATCATCGATGTTATGGGCACTCGTACTTTCGATTCTTGGTGTCAGACAACCATTCCTAAATTAACGGCCAAAATGGCCTTATACCCAAACATAATATCAAAGTTGGCCTTTAGGCTGAAGTAATGTTCAAAGTAGCCTTTCTTTCCACGTAAGCACAGCCAACAATTGTTTTATATATATATTTTTTAACTTTCTCCTTTTTTCATCCCCGGTTGGCTTTTTCTACTGTCATTTTTTTTTAACTTTCCCCATTAGCTTCATCCCATATCCAAAGGTCGTCTTCAAGCCCTAGCCCCACCATTTTTTTTTTTAACTTTCTCCTTCCTTCATCCCGCAATTGGCTTTTTCTGCTGTAATTTTTTTTAACTTCCCCCCTTTGCTTCATCCTGTATCCAGAGGTCATCTTCAAGCCCTAGCCCCATCAGTGGGCCATAGACGTTTTTGGAGCTGCAATTGAGGTTGGTTTTGATTTATGTGTGAGAAATATTTTTGGGTTACAGGTGTTGTGTTTCGTTGCATGAGAAGAATTTTTGAGAATTTTTTTTGGGTTACAATTTTTTTGAGAAATATGCAGAATGTTGTTGCCTTTGACAGGAGTTTGGTGTTTTTATTTTTATTTTTTATTATCATTATTATTTTATTATTATGATTCCAGGATATGTGAAAACTAACATGTGCTATAAAAAAAAATTCCTCTTTTGATTCCTCAAAGTGGCAACCCGATCTCTGTTAGAATCCCTCTACTGCTCTCAAAATCTGCGTGTGTCCCCTCCGGAAAAAACTCTCTTTCGTTTGAAAAGTGTGTTATGTTGTTCACTGCAAGACAAAAAAAATAGCTACTTCTTTATTTAAAAGCAATCAGGAAAGATTGGGTGAAGCCTAACCTTTGGATCATGATGTGAAAAATTGGGGGAAAAAAAGCTATTTTTAAAAAAATTTAAAAGCAAGTTGATAAATTGAATTATGCTAGATGTAAAATTTCCTTCCAGCAGGGAGCTTGATGTAAAATAATTGGACAAAGTAAGCCAATAACAAAAATCAAGAAAATATCAAATAATTAGACAAAGTAAGCCAATGACAACATGAAGCCAAAGAGAAATAGCTAATGAAACAATATCACACTAAAAACCTTGACGTAAAATAATCCAACCAAATCAGACTCAATAATGTGATTCAAAATGGTTTACAAAGAAAATAAATGTTGCTTTATCATCAGAAGAGGGTAACAAAATAAATAAAAAATAAACAACTATTGATCTCAAGGCATAAATGTATTTCCAATTCACAGTTTATTTAGTCGACAGAAACTTGGCAAGAGGGCAATTAAGCCTGAACCACCGGACTCCTTTTATGGGGAGAATTAGCATCCAATATTGTTCGATTTAAATATTTATTTGATTTATTATTGTATTTTATGACTCATTGACCATAAAGTATTATTTTTTACTTGAATAAATATTATTTTTATGTAATAACCTTTTGTTATTATTTATGTGAAGACAATTATGACTGATTCCACAGTAGAAGTGCTATGTTATTGGAATGGAACAATTTTGAGGACAGAAACGGATTTGAGATATATTGAAAATAATGTAGAGATTGAGCCTATAGATGTGCCCATTCATACGACCTTTGTGGAGTTGTTGAAGATGATATATGATATCATTGGTGTTGACAGAGACTATCAGTTAGTCTTAAAATGTCGACATCCAATTGAAATAAACAAATTTCAACCATTAGTGGTGAGAAATGATCGAACAGTTGCACGTACGCTACTGGTGCCATCAAAGTATGGAATGTCTTCAGTTCAATTATTCATAGAGCAAACTCCCAACCACTATCATTTGAGTAATGAAATAGGTCATTTGATAAGATTATCAACAGGTGATACTGATGTTAATGACGAAAATGAAAGAGATGAGGAAGATGATAGAGATGATGCAATCGACACAGATGAGATTCATTTACCTAATGATAATGAAAATTGTTGTCAAAGAGAAAATATTGATTTGGTGATGGTCCAACAAGTTGTGGAATGTGAAAGCACAAGATTTGTGAACCTTGAAGTTGGTGATAGGTCTAATAATCCTGAGGTTGAAAACACATCACTAGTTGCCTCCCCACATGGCACCCAATTTAATATCTCTAATGACAACCTCGATGAAACATTTGCACTCGTTTCATACCATATGCCACCTACACCACAATTTTTAAATATGGACGAGACAATTAATTGTGTTGTAAGTGATTGGACTCCATGGAAAAAGCCAACTTTAGGAAATGTTGATGGGGAGTTATCAATTGGCCAAATATTTCCCTCAAAATTAGATTTGCAACATGCTGTGAAGATGTTTTCCATAAAGACGCACCAAGAGTTTACTATTTATATATTAAATGCAAGTGTGTTAGTTCTTCAATGTAAAAAAGCACCAAAGTGCCAATGGCAACTAAGGGCAATGACAGTGAAATATACGGGTATGTTTAGAATCACAAAGTACAAAGGTCCTCATACATGTGTCAATCCATGTATTAATCAAGACCATTCACAGTTGGATTCTAGTTTTGTATCTGAGTATATTGAAACATTGGTAAAGGCAGAAATGACCATTACAGTTGTTGTAATTCAAGCTGTTGTTGCGGAACAATTTGGTTATCAAATTTCTTATCAAAAAGCAATGAAGGCAAAAAGGAAAGCAATGACTCGATTATTTGGTGATTGGTACAAGTCTTATGCAGAGTTGCCTCGTTTCTTCCTTGCCTTGGAGCAGTCAAATCTTGAATGCATTATGTATTCTAAAATGGTTCCTAGAAACAACCCAATTAGCAATTCTAACCATGTTAAGAGATTTTGGTGAGACTGCACAGTGTAGTTGGGAGAGTGCTACACTAGCACATCTTTATTGAGAGTTATGTCGAGCTAGCTTAGATAGTGCAGAATCTATTGCAGGACCATTACATTTGTTGCAGGTATAACTACAAGTCTTATTAATTATGTAATTTTGTCATAATTATGTGCATTGAAACATAATTTTATTTCATTTTTAGCTATGGTCATGGGAGCGATTACATGTGGGTCGTCCTAGTAGATCACTTCCCATGCACCAATGCTTGTAGATGACAGATTCCCACCAGATGCACTAGGGAGTAGGTGGAGAGTTCCCTTATCTCATACAGACACTCCTCATCATGTGTTGGTCATATATAGAGATGAGTTTGATAGACAGCAATCTGATCAAGTTTAGGCTAAATATTAGTATTCTTTAACAAGATTATTAATATTAATAATGTAATTTAAACTTTATTAAATACATACTAAGATTTGAATATATCAGGTATTATGGCAACCTTACACAAATGATATACTAGCGTTGCTTCCAGACATTTATTTAGCTAATCAGGATATTTGGCGAACGATGTCACCACTTTTTTTTTTTATATTGTTGAGTGGCATCGTCCTGAGCGTGTGTTGCAACAATTTGGACTCATACAAGGTTTTCCTTCGACACCCCCTATAGATTCTGACCTTCACTCCATAGATCGACGAGGTCGACCTCCGTTTGATTGGAGGTTATATCACGAGCACTACGTGGCATTATGGGAGGCTAGGGGGACCACATTATCACTGCGGAGCCTATAGAGCCTCATATGGACTACCATGCTCCGTACATGACATGGTATCATCGTATTACACGATATTTTATTACACCTATGGATGATTTTGGATCTATGCGGTACCAGACTACTGCCTTATCTGCCCACTTATTGGTTTGTATCACTTTAATATTATGTACATATTGTGTATAATATTTATTCCAACAAATAATTATATATCATTTTATGTGACAGATTGAGACTATGACATCTATCATATCTTGAGGAAGTCATGCATTGAAGGACTCTGATAGTGATGTTTGTCGCACTGGTATTGTTGATATTATTCGTATGGCCATTGATGTTATGTGCATTATTCGGGAGGATTATCGTCTCCCACATGTAGATCATGGAGGAGGTAGGTCACCAGCTCAGTCGACAGTTACTCGACCACCAGTTGTTCGAGGTCGATCGACATCTCGAGGGAGAGGTAGATATAGTAGTTGTCGCCCATCACATCGTTAGTATCAGCATCATTACAGTCCCTTACCTTTTTATCCTCACGATTAGTACAGTCACCCATCTCTTCAAACGTTCCATTAGTGCAGCACCCTACTTATTCAGACCTACCATTAGTGCAACCCTTTACCTTTTTAGACCCACCATCAGTACGGCTTCCTATTTCTTTAGACTTATTTCCAGTTCAAGCTCCTACTTCTTTAGACCCACCATCAGCCCAACCCCTTACCTCTTCAGACCCACCATCAGTACAACCCCCTACCTCTTTAGACCTACCTCCATTACAACCTCCTACCTCTTTAGACCCACCATCAATGCAGATTGACACATCTACTCAGCTAGATTTACCGCCAGCCATTCCGAGGAGTAGGCGGGGCCTACGTCGACCTAGATTGCTACCTCCACCACCACCTCTATTTCCAAGTCCAACCCTATCACAGACAGATGTTCTTCATGTGTCACATGCAATACCTGCTACAATTAGAGAGGAACGTCCAAAAACGAAGAAAGTACCAGTTACACATAGGTTCTCTCCTTGTGGAGGCATATGAGATTATATATGTTTTTTATTTTCCACTATATTAATGTTTAGTGGATATTTGTTGTGACTTGAATTAAACTATTAAAAATTACATTTTGTAGTAGACTTTTTGTAATTAATTTCATTAACTAATTTTGTAAAAAAATCTATATATAACAACTACAACTTAAGAGTATACTATTATTTCGATAAAGATAAATTTATCATAATACAAATAAATTAATATCTTAAAAAACAACAAATTAAATATTTTAAATTAATAAATTATACAATTTTATATATTATTTATATGTTATATAAATTTATTATTTTAATATTATTAATTTATTAATAAATAAAACATTCATTTATAATATCTTCTATTTATTAATTTATGTTTGTTGAAGTAATACTAAATTTTTAAGTTTAAATATAAATAATTTATTATTAAAGTATATATTTTTAATTCGAATAATAAATTGTAATTTAATAGTTTTTAATTAAATTTGAAAGTAAAAAAAAAAATTATAATTGAAATCTCAGTTATCAACTGCGGCTTAAAAATATACTATTATTTCGATAAAGATAAATTTATCATAATACAAATAAATTAATATCTTAAAAAACAACAAATTAAATATCTTAAATTAATAAATTGTACAATTTTATATATTATTTATATGTTATATAAGTTTATTATTTTAAGATTATTAATTTATTAATAAATAAAATATTCATTTATAATATCTTTGATTTATCAATTTATGTTTGTTGAAGTAATACTAGATTTTTAAATTTAAATATAAATAATTTATATTTTAAGTATATTTTTAAATTTCAATCATAAATTTTAATTTAATAATTTTTAATTAAATTTTAAATTTAAAAAAAAAATTAACTAAAGCCGCAGTTGGCAACTACGGCTTTAGTTAAAAAATGAAGCCGCAATTGGTAACTACAATTTTAGTTCAAAAATGAAACCACGGTTGTCAACTGCGATTTTAGTTCAAATATGAAACTGCAATTATCAACTGAGGCTTTAGTTCAAAAATGAAGTTGTAGTTGCTCGTGACTTTCACTAAAATGACGAAAAAAAAAAAAATTTAATGATATGGCGCCTACGTGTCATTTGAACATAAGTTTCAAAAAGTGATTAGGTGTTACAATTTTTTTTTTAAAATAGGCCATTTTGACCCAAAACTCACCATTCCTTCTAGTTATCCTCTCCCACGTGCTTACAGATGAAGGACTCGAAGTTTATCCCAATAATTTAGCAACTTGCACCTATTACCAGGGCCTTTTGGTCCAAGCATGCAAACCATACATCTGTCAACCACTGGTCCAGATGGTGAGGGTGAGGCTACGGAGATTTAAGAGGTTGAGTAGGTTGATCTTGGCCCCGGATCGAATTGCCCCATCTTCGGATATGGACTTGTAGTACTTTCTGTATTAGGTTGTGAGAGAGTGTTGTTCTTGGGTTTTGGGATATATGTTGGATTACACTACAGATCTTCTGGATGTATTTTGTATTACCGTGGGATATTACTATTCTAAATTTCTACACCAGATACATTACTTGGACTGCATTTTTTTTTTCTGTCATGATCCTGCATGTGATTTCTCTTTTCCACTTTGTCATTTATGTGATCGATAACAAAGGGAACTAGTAATGATGTTCTCTTCTTGTAATATTAGTAATATAAATTATATATTATTAAAATTAAAATTAATTATAAAAAAATTATATATTATTTAAAAATCAAGATTTTATTTGAAAATCAATTAGAAAATCAATTTCAAATCACAAATTTAGATTAAAATAAAAAATTTAATTTAAAATTTATTTTTAAATCATAAACTTATTTTAAAATTGAAAAATTATTTAAAATGTAAGTGATACAATATTTTCAAAAAATTATTTAAAATCATGATTTCATTAATTTAAACTTAAATGAAAAAAAAAATCTCAAACTGGGATAGCTATAGCTATTGCCTAGCATCCTCGGTGGCAGCGGTAGCGGCAACGCCAACAGCCGGGGAAGGGGGAGGGTGGGGGCAGGATCTAGAAGGGGGGAAAAGACGTAGGGGCGAGATCTGGGAAGAGGAAGAAGAAGGGGGAAGGGTTAGGTTTTGAACCGTTCGGTTCATAAAAAACCGGTCGGTTCAACTAGTTCACGGTCCAACCGCCGGTTTCAGCGATTTGAGGCCTGCTCAAAGGGTCGAATTGGACCAGAATGATGATCGGCCGACAGTCAAACTGGTCGGACCGATCCAGTTTTAAAACACAGGTAATATGTATGAGGTGATGTGATAGGTTTTTGGGAAAATTGTGTTTTCACTCCAACTAGACTTGGTAATTGAGTTAAAGTTTTCCTATCACTTAATTAAACTCAAAATCCAATGAAATGCTAGAAATTTAGAGGAAGTATATTATCTTTAAAAAATCCTTAAAATGCCTTTAACTATTAAATGAAAAAATTAATTGGTCATCCCACATTTCTCATTCTTTTTTCTTCTTTTTTTCTCTTTTACCATTCTCTCAACTATTTATTAGTGGAACCAAGTTCAATCAATTTTTAATTATTTTTCTCCATGAAATTGAATATGAAAGATAAATGGTTAAAAATTATTATTACTAAATGCATTTTTGAAGTAAATAATTTTTAAATGTCTCAACAAATATTATTCTTTATTTCAAACTTATATTATTTTTCATATATATTAAACAAATTTTAAACACCTCATAAAATATTAGTATTCTTTGTTTATTATAACTTGCAAAGTAGGCATCATAAAAAAAAAAAAAAAATTTCAAACTTATAGAATATATAATAAACACTTTTTAAATACCTTAGCAAATATTTTCTTTTGTTTCTTACTTACAACATAATAAATATGTTGTACATTATTTCTTATATATATTAAATAATTTTTAAATACCTCATAAAATATTATTATTCTTTTTTTTTTCTAACTTACAAATTAGACACCGAGTGTTTATTATTTCTCATATTATTTTGGAAATAATGTAAACATTCACATGTTATATATATATATATATATATTATTCTTTTTTTTTTGTAACTTGCAAATTAGACATTATTATTTCTCATATTATTTTGAAAATAATGTAAATACTCACATGTTATATATATATATATATATATATATATATAATATTAATCAAGAAAATGGTATTTCCAAATTACCTAATTGCTCCCCACACTTATCCTAAATATTTTTAAATAAAGATTTAAATATTTAAAACTATTAAAATAAATATTTTCTTATTAAAGCAATTTTTTAAAAGTAATAAGATAAAAATAATGAAATCTTCAAAACTATAATTACAAAAAATATTTTTAATTTTAAAACTAATTTCATAATTTAAATTAATGATTTTAAAAAATAAAAATGTTACAAAAATATTTTTTTATTTTTAATTCCATTTAAATATGATTTTTTTAATCTTTATTGATAATAATAAAATTATGTTTATAAAGGCAAAATGGTAAATATATATATATATATATATATATATATATATATTTCATTTAGTTTGCTTATAATGAACAATTCAAACATGATCAATTTTAACTTTATATCTTGTGTTAATTATTGTAGGAAAGGTCTTAATGACATAGTTTGATAAAAAATATAAAAAAAAAATCAATAATTGTTCTTAATGTCAAGCTCAAGTTATTTAAAAATCGTACAAAATTTATTAGGAGTGTTGTACACCCTTGTATACTTGACATATTTCTCCTGTACAATTAGTGTAATACTCTTGTATAATAGCGTAAATTTCATTTCCTTTTTAAGTTTTGTATTCATGTAGGTATGTAAACCATGTTTTCAATGGTTTGATTGAGAAAATTGTGGATGATTTAGGATTAAATTTTTTTCCCCAAGTATCAGTATTTAGAAAAATATTGGAATTTTCATGTGATAGTTAAATAAAATGCTTAACATAGATGTACAATTCGTGAGTGATAAGAAAAATAAAAGAATGGTTCAAAATAAATTGAAATCTTTCACAAAATGTAATCTTGTACACTTAGTATATTTTCCTTATACACTTAGTGTAATACCCTTGTACAGTGACACAAATTTCATATATATCTTAAGTTATGTATTTACGTAAATATGTTTAACCATATTTCCAATGGTTTAATTGAGAAAATGGTGGATGATATGGAGTCAAAAATTTTTTCCCCAAATATCATTACTAGGAAAATATTGGAATTTTCATGTGATAATTAGATAAAATGCATGACATAGGTGTACAGTTTGTGGGTAATAAGAAAAATAAAGAAATGATTCAGAATAAATTGAAATCTTTCACAAAATGTAGCCTTATACACTTAGTACATTTCCCTTATACAATTAATATAATACTATTGTACAATGACACAATAAATGAATAAATGAAATTTAATTCTTTTTATTATTTTCATATAGAAAAAATAGTATTAAACAAGGTTTTCAATTTTCATTTTTAAAAATAATTTTCATTTTTTAATTAAACATATTTTTAAAAAGAGACAATATAGAAAATAAAAATTATTTTTAAAAATAAAAAATAAAAACTAGAAAAATATTTTTAAATTAAACTCAAACATAATCTATATAATTTTTAACTACTTATTTTCATCTAAAATGAGTAAATATACTTTTTAACCCTTTTATATAAGAAAATTTCAATCTCTACCATGTATTGATATAATCTACTTTTAAAATTAGGCCATACGAAAATATTTTTATTAGGTATTTAAAATAAAAACTTTCTATCCATTCCCTTTCTTTATTTTTCTTTTTCTTATTTTAATAAATTTTCAATTAATTCAAATCATTAAAAAAATCCTTAGTAAACAAATTTGCAACATTTCATATAACTTGTTACTAAAACTCATATTCAAAAAGTTATTAAAATAAGGAATGAAGAAAATTTTAAAAAAATAATCAACTTTTTATTTTATAATAATAAAAAAACTTTAAAATACTTTTTAGTATAAAAGAAAAGAAAATAGTAAATATATTTATTTTAAATAGTATTTTAATCATTAAATTATTTACTTCTAAAATGTAAAAGATAATCTTTATCTATTTAAATTAACATTTTTTAGAAAGTATTTTTCAAAATAGTCTTTAAATCATTAATATAATTTTTATTTATCTATAATTTAAAAATGAAAAATAATATTGATTTTTCATCAATTATTTATTAAAAGAGTTTAAAAAAATAATTAAACATCCAAAAATGATTAAATAAGAGAGAATTTAATAGTAATGGCATATGAAAAGTGGAAAAATAAAGACAAAATTGGGTCAAAATGGTATTTTTATCCATTACTGTCTCATGTCCGTTACCAAAATATAATTCTCCTTAGTTTTTTTGAGTTTAAATGAGTTTAAATGATATTTAGTAAAACTTAATACTTATTACTTAATCGTTTAAATTAACTTTAAATAAGATTAGATTTAAGTTATTAACTTAAAACTTATTAGTTAATTAGTACTTTAAGTATTAAGATTGTATAAGAAAATTAGTTTAAAATTTATTCTAAATCATCAAATTAATATATTTATCATCATAAATTATAATTATAGAAAATAAGATTAAGTAACAACTAAGATCGTGGAGTAGTAAAAGATATTATAGAATAGTAAAAAAGATTGAAGTAAATAGTGATATAAAATAAAATAAAGATGTGGATTTAAAAATAAATTAAATATTTTTACTTATTACTTAAAATTATTTTTTACTTTTGGTACTTTTGGTCATATACCATTAAATTATTTTATCAAATATATTTAATTTATTTAATGATTTAAATTAAATTATTAAGTTAATTTAAATTATTAAATTAATTTATCAAACACTCGCTAAAACAATACATTGAAAATAATTATCAATCACATCTATTCCTTTTCTTTGAGTTTAACGTTGAAAATAAAATTTTGGCTGGTTATTTCACAAACTAGAGAGAGAGGAAAATTGATAGAATTTTATAAAATTATAAATTAAGTATCATATATTGAAAAAACACTATTGTGGACCCCGCATTTTGGCTCATGCGTTTCCCACTCGATGGCGAACTCGATTTTTGATTTGAAAAATTGATTTTTATTGACTATGAAAATGACTTGGAGTCGCCACTTATTTTTGTTTTATTTTTTAAAAGGGTAAACAAAATAAGAAAGAAAAACCCTAAGTGTGACTCCTTATTTTGGAAAAGGCGGTCTACGAAAAACCGGATCGGGTTCGGGGGTCAGGTTACTTATCGGGAAGGTACGGTACAGACCGTAGCACCCCTCTAAGTCCCTAAAGTCGGGTCTCTACTAATAGGATGAAGCTGACGTGTCAATCAACATGAAAAGTCAATGGGTACTCGAATCAATCATGCACATACGAGAATCAGAATATATATAAAGAATGATCGGGATGAGAGTGGATGCGTACCTAGACCACGAGCCACAGTGCGCTATAAAAAACGAGGTTAGTGATCAAACACAAAATGATTATGTGCATATCAAGGATCAGGGTAAATCAACCACATATAGCTAATGAATCAATCAATCAGTCAATCAATCATGAAGTCCCATATGTAGGGCCCCCACCAAAGCCCATTTATTTTTGCATGAACCAAATCTGTAAATTCCATCACTAGGAATTACAAAATTTGATTCTTGCTTATTTTAAAACAGTTTAAAAACAACGGAGATGAAAATTGCATGCCCAAAGGAAAAATGGCATCAACATTTGATTAAAAATGAGGCTTTTAAAACCTAAAATCTCTAAAGATGGAAGATGGGGAAGTTGAGGTTATTTGAGAAATTGGAATTTGGAAAATCATTTAAAGATAAAGGTTTTTTAAAAAATTAAATTTGAGGATCGGGATTTCGAAAAATTATGTGAAAATGGAAATTTGAAAATTAAATTTAAGAAAATGAAAATTTGAAGAATTGTTAGAGGATTGAATTTTTGAAGATTTGATTTGGAAGGAAATAGAGTTTCGAAGATTTATTTGGAGGCGGCATTTTAAAAATTAAATTTGGAATTGTGGGATTTTTAGAAAATTAAATTTAAAAAATTCGGATCTTGGAAAATTAAATTTAAAACTAGAACATTAGAAAAATTATTTCAGGAATTGAATTTTGAAGAATTAAAACTTAAAAATAATAATGATGATAATAATAATAATAATAATAATAATAATAATAAGCAAATGAACAGATAAATAAATAATAATGAAAATAATAATGATTAAATAAATAAATATAAAAATTAAAATTTTAGAAATTAAATTTGAAATAAATTAAAATTTTAGAAATTAATTGAGAATTGGAGTTTGGAAATTATATTTAAAAGTTAAAGTTTGGAGTTTTTACTAATAAAATTGGAGATTGTAATTTGGGAAAATTAAACTTTGATACTTATAAAAAAAATAGAAGAAGAATTAAAATGGGAATAAAAAAAATGAAGAATTTAAAATAGGAATGAGAGCTACCCGTATATGAAAGAAGGTAGGGAAAAAAATTGAGTGGATGAAAGGGTGAGAGAAAGGGGAAAAAAAATGAATAAAGAATGGGTTTGGTGGTTAAAGTCCTATTCAAGGCCCAATTTCCCATATTTGACCAAGAACCCATGTAGTATTACTATGTGCCACCTGTGAACCTTCTTCTTCTATATCAGTGCCAAAAAACAGCCCCAAAAAAAATATTCCTCCTCCATAAAACCTCCCTCACTTTGTAAAAGAACCTCACAAAAACATCTCCCCGCTTACCTATTTCCCTTCCTTTTCCTTTTGAGCCACACGTCATCGGCAGGAAAGCAAAAAAAACAAGCAAAGCTCCACTCATTTGCATCAAATCCCATATCAAACGACCCATCAATCACAATAAAAATGTAGAGATAAAGCTAAAACAGAAAATAACATGAACATTGAGGACAATGCAAACAGGAGAACATGAAACCTGCTGATGTATAGGATCTTAGTTTAGGTGGCTTCCATGAGCTTAAAAACTGGTGGGATTAATGAATCAAAGAAAACTCAAGAACAGAGCATATGTACAGAGGATTAAATTCAATCAAAACGAACAAATAATCCTATCTATCCACACCAAAACAACGAACGAAAACCTCCAACAGCAAGAGAAGAAAATGAAGGAACAATGGTAATAAAAATAAATAAGAGATGTACAGTAGACTTACCTGTGGATCCCTCCAAACTAGCTCAAAAATATATATATATATATATATATATATATATCACTGTAAAGGACCAGCAGCAAAGGTCTCCCCTCCGTCTAAAAACCTCCCCCCAAATCTCAACCTCTCTCTGTTTTTCTTTCAAACTCACCCACAAAACCAGTCTGCTCCCGTCCTTGGCACCAAGACTCCTCTCCGTAGCAGCCTAAGCTTCAGGAATCACCTCCAGAAAAATCTCTTCCTTTCCCTCTAGCTCTCCGTTGCTGCCCGAAACTCCCCTTTCTCCCCCCTCTTCTCATTCCTCTGTAGCCTGCCCTCTCTTGCAGCTGCTCACCACGCTCCTCTAACCGTCTGCAGCTTTTTGCAAATTCCTTGGACACGTGTCGACCTATGGTTGGCCATCAAAAACACCATTCTGGTGCCCCAACAGCCAATGAAAGATTGACACGTGGCCACCCTAGATGGCCACACCTGTCAAAAAAATGGCTGCATAAAAGCAAGCCCAGAATGGGGGTCTACAACTATAAATAATCATTTTTCTTTTTTTTTTTCTTATTGCAATCATAGCATTTTTATTTATCAATTTGTGTTAATAGCTTACTCATAATGAATTGGGGAGGGAGTCTAAGTACATAGCATATAATGATTTTTTTTTAATATCAATTTCACAATCTTATCATCGTCACATTAACTATTCCCGGTAAAATTGAAATTTGAGATGAAAATGAATTCATTACGTAGGCAGTAATGAGAATGTGACATACCGACACCCACGAAGCCGTATTATCTTGAAAATATGAACCACATGTTCTATACATAGAATTTGGAAAAATAATCATTTTTATGGTATGGAAATCTGAGAAAAGTCATGAAATTCAATGCTTCTGGACCCTCCACGTGACAGAACATTTAAGCACAGTCCGACAGATCTTATCAAATTTGCTGCAAGTCGTCGTATACTGGGGACTCATCTTTCTTATTGGGATTACAAAACAAACGTGATGTGCCATCTCTTAATCGATTGAATTGTTATAATCAAACAAGATGAATACCTAATTTTATATATATTGGAATCTCTTGATTAAAAATAAAGAGTAGAAAAATAATAACGGAAGCATACCTGAATCCATTGAAGGAGAAACCTTATAGGAAGAAAACCCTTTGAGATGGTCTTTCAATTCTAGTCACTAGATTCTGTGTCAATTTCTCTCTGAGAGGATTTTTCAGAAATTGGAATATGTAGTCGTAGAATGGGGATTATAACCCTATTTATAAATCGCTAGGGCAGTTTTAATTTTATCACAATTATATTTCTACTCCTCATAGAAATAATAATTATCTAATGGTATCTACCCAATAATCTCATGACAATTATACCCTTAAGCCAATTAATCAATTATTAATTAGATCACTATATTTAGGCTTAATTAAATGATAGCACACATATTTTAATTATTTGCATGTGTGGCCCAAATTATAGATTAATTACAAAAAATTAATCTAACATGAATGTCGTAATTGCGCCCTTCGAATTTGGAAAGAGGAGGTTTGCATGGTACCAAAAACAAAGGGTGATTATATATATAAATTTGAGAAAAAATTATACCAGAAAGAAAATAAATAATAATAAAAATATTTGAAAATAATAAATTATTTGTATATGTTATTTTAAAAGTTTTTAACTCACTTAAATTTTATTTTTATTTTTATCATATTTATTCAATATGAGAAAACTATTTTTTAAAACTAAAAAATTAAATAAACAAAACATAAATTAAAAATCAATATGTTATTTTTATATCTTAATCCAAACTCATTTTATTTATTTTAACTCTTCTGTATAAATATTAAATAATTTAAAAATATATAAATTTTTATTCATTTTAATTATATATGATTTTTTTTTCACATTTTCTATTATAAAACCAAATATAGTAAATAATAATATTTTTTCTTAATATTTTCCCCTTTTCTTAATAATTTCAGTTAACCCAAGATTTTTCCTAATAAATGTCAAATGATAAAAAATATGATTAAGATATAATGTCATTTTTGAACTTGAATGTTTCAATTTCTAAAGAATTTAAGCAAGTTAAGAGAAAATCTTTTTTTTTAAAAAAAAAAAAAAAGGAAAAAAAGAAAGTAGTTTAAAATGGTCAAAAATAATTTTAAAAAGGTTTTTTTTTAAAATGAAAGGAAATATACAATTTTTTATTCTCAATGTTTTCATAATGGATCAGAACTGAAAAAGTTACGGATTCATGTTCATAGGTCAGATTAATGAAATGTCATAAATATATAAATTATATATTATTAAAATTAAAATTAATTATAAAAATAAAAATTAAAGTTTATATATTATTTAAAATCAAAATTTTATTTGAAAATCAATTAGAAAATTAGTTTCAAATCACAAATTTAGATTAAAATCAAAATTTTAATTTAAAATTATAAAATTTAAAGTTTATTTTTAAATCATAAACTTATTTTAAAATTAAAAAATTATTTAAAATGTAAGTGATACAATATTTTGAAAATTTTATTTAAAATCATGATTTCATTAATTTAAATTAAAATTACAAATTTTAAAAATCATAAAGTTAAAAAAATAATAAATGTAAAATAAAATAAACAATAAAGGAAAAAACTAATAAAGTAAATAAAAATAAAAAGAAGGGGGAGGGGAAGCGACAGCGGCAGCGCCAACAGCCGGGGAAGGGGGAGGGAAAGCGGGTGGGGGGAAGAGGAAAGAAGGGGGAGGGTGTGGGCAGGATCTAGAATGGGGGAAGGACGTAGGGGCGAGATCTGGGAAGAGGAAGAAGAAGGGGGAAGGGTTGGGTTTTGAACCGTTCGGTTCATTAAAAACCGGCCGGTTCAACCGGTTCACCGATCCAACAGCCGATTTCGACAGTTTGAGGCCGGCTCAAAGGCCGAACCGGTCCGACCGGTCTGGTCCCATTTTTAATACACAGGTTATTCTTCTAGTTTTGAAGCTGAAAACTAACAAACTTTCAAAAATTCAAAATCTTCAAATAACTGCAAAGATAAAACTGAAACACATCACGGTCGTTCGTGCTCTTTTCTAACGCACCGCCAAAAGCGCAGTACATGCGGGATACAGTAGTTTCAAAATGTTAACCACGTACTCCCACCACAGCGTCTATTGCACTGGCTTAACTTGCTGCCACACCCTTATTCTTGATGCGTCTATACGCTTTGAGATAGCTCACAAAATTATCCATGTACTGTTTCTGCTTGTCCCTGTCTCGAAACAGACTGCTCATCTCCTTGGCTTTATCCCTGTAAATCTTGCCCCCTTCCTCCACCATTACCAGCCTCAGTGACTGGGCCACTGCCTCCCTCGTAAATGATCCATCTCCCTCATTTCTGGGAATCAGATACCCCATCTTCTTCTCCTGCAAAAAACTAGCGTTCAAGCCTTGGTCAGCGAAAAATGTCAACAGAATGAGAGGTCTCTCCAAACTCAGTGCCTCCACCACGGAGCTCCACCCGGAGTGACTCAAGAATCCACCGATGGAGTCGTGACTCAGTATCTTTAGCTGAGGCGCCCAACTCGTGCACACTACCCCGCGACCCTTGGTTCGCTCCTCGAATCCTTCTGGCAGCTTGACCATCTCAGTATCCGAGGGGTCAAGGCTCATTTTTAGCACCCAGAAGAAGGGTAGCTCGGACTGCTCCAACCCAAGAGCGATTTCAGTGATTTCTGTTTGGTTGGGTTTGGCCTCGCTCCCGAATGCCACATACACCACCGACCCTCTGGCTAGTTTGTCTAGCCATTCCTTGATTTGCTGCCATGTCTCATCCTTACCATAGTCCCCACGATCGTCCAATTCGGGAGCTAGCTGACCCACCGGAATAACTGGTTTACGGTTAAGCTGCTCTAAGAGGCGCAGCCACTCGGGTTCCAACTCAAAGCAGCTTCTCACGGCCAACAGGTCGCAGCCTTCGATGCTTTCTGTGAGCCGGTACTTAAACGAAACGCCCGAAGCATCACCACTCAGGCCCTCAGAAATGATCTTCTTTATTTCAAAGTACCGAAACGCTACCTTTGACTGAAACGGCACCCACTTGGGAGGAACTGTGAAATGGTCAGGCTCCGACCGATACTCTAACTGGTCCCCTGGAGTGAAAAAACCCACACAGGACGCGTTGAATATACTGAAGAAAGCGCACGAAATACCAAGCTTGGTGGCGATAGGGCCCAACCAATAAGGCGCAAAATCATGAATAACCCAGTCCGGATCCGCAGCATCTAGGAAACGAGTCATGGGCTGTTGAAGCAAATCGTAGGCCACCTTGAGAAATTGAACCTTGTCATTCGGAAGATCAGCTGTGGCCTCCGCGTTCTCCAGGAGGTTTGGCACATGGGGCAGCGGCAGCTTCACGAAAGTGATAAAAGGTGCCAAATTTGGAGGAAGCTTTGGGAGACGATCAATGTTCCTAGGGGTAGATACGAAGGACACATGATTACCACTTTGAGCAATGAGCTTGGCAAGCTCCAAGAATGGTATCATATGGCCAAAAGCTAGCCATGGAAACATGACTACATGAAGCTGAGCATCGACTTGTTTTGACAACAAAGCCTGAGAATCCATGGTGGCCCTCCTGTAAAGCCACTATGTTTCAACTTTCAACTCAAATATATACGCAAAAGAGCACTTTAATGTAGGCTAATTAATTAGTAATTTACCGATTGACATTAGCTTTTTGTTGGTACCCTTAATCAAATTAATTAGTAATAAATTTCATCATTTTCCCTTCAATTATTTTTTTATTTTTCAACACTCTTCCCGTGGAGATACAGGTTTAGGGATGGTAATGGGGTGGATTTTTTCAGTATCCGGCACCCACTCCACCCCTAATGGGATGATGTTCAATTTTAATAAACGGGTTTGGAACGAGTTTGAGAATTTTTTTTAAAACCCGGGGCGGGTTTTGGTATTGCACTGTCCCGTCTCGCCCCTATTATATATATAATTAATTTTTAAAATTAATTTAATTTAAATTTTATTTTACTATTTTTAATATATAGATAATAATAAAATATTTTTAATAAAATAAGTTATAAAAATATAATAATTTAATTATTTATAAATTATATTTATTTTAATGTAATTAAAATTTTTAAAAGTAATTATTTTAAAAAAAATTAAAATTAAAAAAAAATGTTAAACGGGCGGGCAACCGGTATGAGAATTTATCATACCTATCCCATTTTATTTTTTAAATGGGATGAGAATAAGAATAATTTTGAATAAATGGGACGGGATTGGGATGGGGCGACCCATCCATTGCCATCCCTATGTGGATCTCCAATTTAATTTTTTGATATTTATGATATGATTGACATATATTTATAATTGTCTAATTTTATTTATTTATATTTTTATATATTGATCAATAGTCTCAAAATATATATATATATATATATATATATTTTAGAATGTTTGACTTTTTTTTTTCGATCTTATTTATTTATACCCCATTGGTTTGTGCTCACATTTGATAGCTTAGGCATCATTATACATATTCAATTATTTGAATTTTCTATTTTATAAATATCATTATAATATCTTAAAATTTTATCTTATACTTACCAACATTCTTTGTGTTTATTATTTTCATTTTATTTGTATTTTATTCACTTTTTGCAGGCCTTGGTGCTACAATCAGCAGACTGGACACTATGCTTTTTCCAATCCAAAATACAAGCTTTCTTCTATTTTTATTTAGGATATGATTTCTAATAAACCTACAAGTTAGCAATGACTGTGAAATCGATATGGTTGATCGGACCAATTGACCTTTAAACAGCATTAAATTAGATCGGGACCAAGAGCCCGGCGACCGAACGGGCCTCTTCAATTTGCTCTTCTGTTTGGGTTTTTTCCTTCTTTTTTTTTTTTTTCCATCAAGCCAGGCCCCCCACCCTGTTTATTTTTTTTACTTTTATGTAAAAATAATTTATTTTCAGAATTTAGGTTCCCACCCCTTTTTGGCTTTTTCAATCATTCCTTCTTGTCGGCAGTGGTAAGTGGTGTTTATTTTTTTTACTTTTATGTAAAAACAATTTATTTTTAGAATTTAGAATTATTTTCAGAATTTAGGTTCCCCACCCTTTTTTGGCTTTTTAATCATTCCTTCTTGTCGGCAGTGGTAAGTGGTGTTTATTTTTTTTACTTTTATGTAAAAATAATTTATTTTCAGAATTTAGATTGTTTGTGTTTATATTTTTTCATGATTTATTATAAATTTTTTATTAAATAAAAAAAGTTAAAATATGTAATTTTTTCTAAATAGAAAAAATAACATATTAATTTTTTTTAATACTTAATAAAAATAAAATATTGTAAAAACAAATAACCTAATATTTAACGCTATTAAGTATTAAGTTTTATTTAGAATTAAGTAAAAAAACAAATATCACCTTAGTCCTGGTTTCCTTGTCATCGTTTTCTTCCTCAAGATAACGTTTTATCCTAAAACATGAAGAAATGTTGATATTGGGTCGCCAAGGGTCATCGTCCTTCTGCTATATTTGTTATCAGTAATAAATGTAGGTCCTATTTGGTTTCAATGAAAAAAAAAATTAAATTTTTTTTTTCATATTTTATCTTGTCACGAAGAATAATAAATTAGTTAGAATTTGAGAAGGAAATACTCTGTTCTCTTCGTGAGAGAAACCAGAGTGAAAGAGGGTTTTTATATTGTTCAAAAACTCTGTTATAGGAAGTGAAGACAGCTATTTCTACAGCTGTCATAACAGAAAACTATCACGTGGGCACTATCACGTGGGATCCTTTGGCTTATCATCCCCCCTCAAGTGAAAGGGTCTTGGAGCTATGCAAAGCTGTGACTTAAGAGACAAGAACCGAGAACTTGTAAGATGCTTAGTCAAAATATCAGCCGACTGATCTTCAGTAGGAACAAAATGCAGCTGTATCTTGCCTCGTATGACTTGATCTCGGATGAAGTGAAGATCTATTTCAATGTGCTTCGTTCTAGCATGAAACACAGGGTTCTTGGCCATATGATAAGCACTGATATTATCATACCAGAGCAGGGGAATAGCAGGTATAGGAACACATAACTCGTGCAACAAGGCTTGCATCCATATAATTTCTGCAGTAGCTAAGGCAAGGGCACGATATTCAGACTCGGCACTGCTGCGAGACACCACCTTTTGTTTGGTAGAGGACCAAGAGACTAAGTTACCTCCCAGATACACCAAATAGCCACTGGAACTTCGCCTATCATCAGGTTGAGTACCCCAATCTGCATCTGAGAAGCCTTCAATTGTCAAATTGGTTGAAGGACTCAGCAATAACCCATCTTGCATTGTTCCTTTAAGATAACGAAGGATTCTTTTGACTGAAAGCCAATGAGCTGAGGTAGGCTGGTGCATGAATTGACATGCCTTATTAACTGCAAAAGCTATATCAAGCCTTGTTATTGTTAGATACTGAAGTGCCCCTACCACACTTCGATATTGAGTGACTTCGTCCATAGGATCACCATCAAATTTGGACAAATTCTTCCCAACAGCTCCGGGTGTTGTTGCTGGTTTGGTATCAAACATTCCAGTTCGATGAAGCAGATCAGAAACGTATTTGGTTTGGCTTAAATTCATAGAGCCTTCATGGTAAGATACTTCTATACCGAGGAAGTATGATAGCTGTCCCAAATCCCTCAAAGCGAAAATAGAATTAAGCTTAGCAATGAGGGAGGAAATCTGTGTTGAGGAGCAGCCAGTGATGATTATATCATCAACATAGACAAGAACAATCAAAGTAGTAGACTCACCAAAGTATAGAAACATTGAACTATCAGTTCTAGAGTTGCTGAATCCCCACTATATAAGGGCAGAACTGAGTCGTTGAAACCAGGCTCGTGGTGCTTGTTTCAAACCATATAGAGCCTTCTTCAATCGACACACTTTGGTTGGGAATGTAGTATCCAAGTAGCCAGGAGGTTGAGACATGTATACTTGCTCTTCTAACTCACCATTGAGAAAGGCGTTGTGAACATCAAGCTGCCTAATTTCCCATTGAAAACTGAGAGCCACAGTTAGTATAATTCGAATGGTTGCAGCCTTAACCACTGGACTAAAGGTCTCAAAATAATCAAGACCATGAGTTTGGTTATACCCCTTAGCCACAAGTCGGGCTTTATATCTCTCTATGCTCCCATCTGGCTTGTGTTTCAACTTGTATACCCACTTACAGCCTATTAGATTAACTTCAGGAGGCTGTTCAACAAGATCCCAAGTTTGATTCCGATGAAGAGCAGCAATTTCTAATTCCATAGCCTGAATCCAATTTGGATATTTGAGAGCTTGTTTGAGTGTATACGGTTCTGAGATCTTTACAGCAGAGAGATCAAAAATGGCCTTCTTCCTGGTTATACCTCGCATTAGCCTTGTTGTCATGCGTGGAGCAGGGGAAGAAGAAGGAGGTTGATCCTTATGTATAGCTTCAGGTAAGGTACTAGAGGCAGGAGTAACAGTAGGACTACTCACAGAATCAGAAGCTTCACTCATGGAAGGAGAGGAAGAAAGTGAAGATGTGGGGCTGCCATGAGAACAGAAGGTTGGAGCAGGAAAGGAAGTTATAATGGCTGGAGTTAAAGTATCTGTTGAAGTGTCTTTGGCTGGGGAGAGAGGATGAGTTTTAGCTAGAGGAAATTGTCCCTCATCAAAAACAACATGAGGAGTGATGTAAACTCGTCCAGTCAGAAAGTCAAGACACAAAAATCCTTTGTTATGAAGACTATAACCAAGAAATAGACTTTGAACAGAACGATATTGAAGTTTGTGACTGTTGTAAGGACGGATGAATGGGTAACACAAGCAGCCAAAGACTCTAAGGGACTTGTAATCTGGAACCTTTTGAAAAAGTGTGAAATAAGGGGAGTTATTTTGGAGTACCTTACTTGGCATTCTATTGATGAGAAATGTAGCTGTCTGGAAAGCATATTGCCAGAATTCCATTGGTAAGGAGGCATGAGCCAACAAGGCCAACCCGGTTTCAACAACATGCCTATGCTTTCGTTCAACTCTCCCATTCTGAGCTGAGTTATATGGGCAAGAAAACCGATGAAAAATGCCTGTTTGCTGAAGAAACGTCTTGAAGGATCTGAACTCACCACCATTATCAGACTGTAGGCATTTGATTTTAGCATCAAATTGATTTTCTACTTGGAGTTTGAACTTCTTAAAAACAGGAAGGGCTTGGTCTTTTGTTTGAAGAGGATAGAACCAGGTGTACCGTGAGTAGTCATCTAGAAACAAGATGAAATATCTAGCACCAGAGGTAGACTTGACTGGGGCAGGTCCCCAAAGGTCAGTGTGAACAAGTTCCAAAGGTTTGGAAGCACAAGAAAGTGAAAGATGAGTAGGTAATCTGTGACTTTTAGCAAGCTGACAAGAGGAGCAAACAGTAGAACAAACAGTATTTTTATTCTTTTCAAAAGAGACATTACAACTCTGCATAATTTGGGTTACAATGTCAGTAGAAGCATGGCCTAGTCTGTGATGCCATAACGTCACTTTATTATCACAGATGCTAGAATTATGAGAGTAAGTAGCACCAACAAAGGCTACTTTCTTGCTGTTCAAAACTGGGAATCGGTAAAGTCCATTCTCAAGCTGGCCTTGAGCAAGTACCTTCTTCGTATGGAGATCCTTCACAAAGAAACTATTAGACCAAAACTCAATTAAGGCATTATTGTCTGAGCAGAATTTAGCAACACTTATCAAGTTTGCTGATATAAAGGGGACATGAAACACCTTTTTGAGATGAAAAGAATGAGAATTAGAAAGTAAACGATGAGAACCAGTGTTGGAAATGGATAGGTGCTTACCATTACCAATTGTCACCTTATCTGTGCCTGTGTATGGTGAAGAACTGGTCAGATTGCTCACACTCTGAGTCAGATGATGACTGGCTCCAGAGTCAAGATACCAAGTGTCATCTGCAAGATTATTAGAAGAGGCAACCATAGCAGGCATAGAGTTTGGATTACCAGCATTTGAGGGAGAAGTATTGCTGCTCTGAGAGCTTTGATAGGAGATATCAAATCTGTGATAACAGATCTGAACGGTATGACCAAACTTGCCACACAACTGGCATTGTGGCTTCTCAGAGCTATTGGAATTGTGCCTCCCATTTTGGCCATATCGACCCCCTCGACCACGACCTCTGTAGGTATAATTGCTGGTGTTTGGGGTATGATTCTGTCCTCGACCTCCATTATACCTCCTTCCACCACCTCTGCTATTAAATGAAGAGGCATAATTGGCTGATATAGGAGAGAATTGTTCAATCGAGCTTTGTTGCTCAAGACGATGTTCAAATGCAAGAAGCATACTGTGAACAGCTTCAATAGAGATCTTGTCATCTCTAATATTAATAGCAGTTACAATTGCATTATAGTCGGATCCAAGTCCGCCGAGGAGATTCATAACCTGGTCTTGTTCTGAGACAGGTTCTCCAATTGCTGCTAGACTATCTGCAGCTCCTTTAACCTTCATGATATAATCGATCATAGACAGAGAACCTTTCTTGGTTGACTGTAACTCGAGCCTTAGCTGCATAATTCTGGCTCTGGAGGAAGATGAGAAGATTTTCTCCAATGCATTCCAAGCAGAGTGAGAAGAGTTGTGACCAATGATTTGTGCCATGATCGCTGGTGTGAGAGACGAGTAGAGCCAGCTGAGGATCGTTCGATCTTGTCTTCTCCAAGCAACAAAGGCAGGATTGATCAATCCTGAACTGAGTTCTTTATCTGGACAGATGGAAGATCCGTCTATGAAATCTTCAAATCCATTGGCAAAAACAACATTATCAATCTGAGATTTCCACAGAATGTAATTAGTCCGATCAAGTTTCACAGGTAGAGTATGATTGAGCATCTGATAAGCAGGATGGGACGCCATTGTAGTGTTTTGTCCAGATCCAATCGAATCAGAGGATGAAGAGGATTGAGTGGGAGAGGAAGCCATGATTGGATCTTAAGGAAAGAGATGAAAAACTGAGAAAAATGAGAAAAAATAGGAGAATACTCACACCTTTGATCGAGAGCTCTGATACCAAGTTAGAATTTGAGAAGGAAATACTCTGTTCTCTTCGTGAGAGAAACCAGAGTGAAAGAGGGTTTTTATATTGTTCAAAAACTCTGTTATAGGAAGTGAAGACAGCTATTTCTACAGCTGTCATAACAGAAAACTATCACGTGGGCACTATCACGTGGGCACTATCACGTGGGATCCTTTGGCTTATCAAAATTAAATATAATTAATTGAAAATTACTTTAAATTCATCTTGGTGCCCGAATTAAATTTATTATTATTTTTTTAATTAAAGCCTTTTTAATTCTGAAAATTAAAAAATTATTTTTAAAAACAATTGTTAAACAAAACCTAACATGTCATATGTTCTATCGTAAGAATTAAATGTTTATTATCTTCAAGCTTAACAACAAACCACAAATTAAATGTCTATCGTCTTGAAACTCAACGACAAATCACATCTTCTATAAATTTCTCAGCACAATTAAAAATTTGTGAAAGTTACATTTCATTGAAAAATATAATGTCATATCTGTATTTAATGATTTTGTATCTTTCATTTATTCTACGGTGTACGAATGCTTTATATGCTTTATGAATACGGAAGATAAAACACAAAATTGAAGGGCCCTCTGAAATTGAAGTGATGGGACATGCATGTGTTCAGCAATTGAATTATCACACATGCATGTGTTACCAAACCGACGAATTTGTTTACCCTTTAAAAAAAGTTAAAATGTTGCCCCAATTGTGGGACATGCATGTGTTACCAAACCAACGAATTTGTTTACCCTTTAAAAATAAAAATAAAAAAATTAAATGTTGCCCCAATTGAGAGGACATAGAGAGTTAAGAAATTATTTTTTGGTTAACATCTAACGAGACTATATCTATTATAAACTCATAGTCAATTTTCAACAACCTTCCAACCTATTTTTTCTCACATTTTTAATGTATTTGTTGGTGATTGGTATGAAAAAATAAAAAATAAAAAGATTTTAAAAAACGATAAACAATGAAAAATAATAATAAACCATAAACAGAAAGAAAAAAAAAATGGTTTTCATCACCACTCAATCCTCATTCCCAAGTTCATTCTCCAACCTATTCAACCCAATCTTAGGGATGACAATGGGGCGAGTCTTTTCAGATACCCGTCTCATTCCTAATGGGATGAGGTTTAATTTTAATAAACGGATTTTGGACGAGTTTGGAATTTTTTTTTAAAACCATTTAGTATTGCCCCACCCACGCCCTCCCCCCCATTATATATAAAATTAAATTTTAAATTTAATTTAATTTAATTTAATTTGTATTTTACTATTTTTAAAATATAGATCATAATAAAATATTTTTAATAAAATAAGTTATAAAAAATATAATTATTTAATTATTTATAAAATATATTTATTTTAATATAATTAAAAATTTTAAAAGTAATTTTAAAAAAATTAAAATTCAAAAAAAAGTTAAATGGTATAGGAATTTATCATACCTGTCCGCCCCGCCCGTTTAATTTTTTCAATGGGACGGGGATGGGAATTGTTTCGAATAAAGAAGGCGACCCATCCCGAACCCACCACATTGCCATCCCTACCCAATCTCCATGAAAGTCAAGTAACCGAAGTTACATTTTTCGAAATGCTTATAAGTTAAGCTCAAATCAGCGTTGCCTTCACAAACATATCAATCAATGCACACCCAACACACATCAACCTTAAAATCTCATACCTACTATCTTCACCACAAACCCATATTTCATCTTCCAAGTCCCAAGCTCATGTGTAATCTGTATTTGAACAATCCCAAATCATAGTTGCAACTTGCAAAGCAATACTCATTCAAGTGAAACCCCAATCAAGCATTTAGAAAAAAAAAATGTTAAAATTGCATGTAACTCCATATTGTTATCCTCAAATATGAAATCACTGCACTACATGAAACCATATCTCTTTTCTCTTCCATTTCCTCAAAAATCAACCCACACTTTGTTGAATCATCATATATTTATTGTCTTTGTCAAATCGTCATGTTTGGAGTACAACCTACCCACATGTGTTTCCCCACCGTTATTAGCATTCTCACTACCAAGGAGGAAAATGTCGCGACATTTCATGGAGAAATATCGGTTGGTTCTACTTCTTCTACCATTCTCTTATTGGTTGTCTTCCTTATGTAGCATTTATGGTACAATACCTAGGTTGCTCCATGGGACAAGCGGTAGCCTTGGCTTGTTGGAGCTACTTTGTAGCTGGGCAAAGATTGGGCCACTTGTTTGCACCTAGTTGAGGAACACTGATTATGGAGAACACATAGTCAACAACCCTTGCAATGTGACACTCGCATATGCAATAGTGGCATTTCAAGAATGTTGACCTTGACTTGCGTTTGCTACATAGGTATGTCATTTCATGTAGGCTAGCAAACATGAGTCATGTATTCGATCGAGAGTGCCCAGGCTCGGGCACGAAGGTGTGAGAGACTAGGATTAGAGCATGGATGTGGCCAACACCCAGAAATAGCCATAACCTCCTACAAGTGTTGTCAACCACCTCCTCAGATGAAGACCATAATGGTCGTTGTGCAAGGGTACTTGGCAAACCAACAATGGGCCACTTGTCACTAAGCAAGATAATAGACAACCAAAGCAAAGACCATAAAAAGGTCACTCCCATAGTGAACCAGGTATGCATCTTGATTCCTAACTTCTCCTTCACATAGCTACTGCCTAACTAAATCATCAAAGATGGATGCTGAGACCCCTCAAGCATTCTTTGTTTTATAAGAGTTCCTTGGCTAAGTAGAAAGGGCTCACCTTTCAACTGGAGTCGAATGACATTGCAACTTATGACATTGCCCTTTTTATGCCCTAACAATGGAGTAAAAAGTCAAATTCCCACTCAAAAATGGCTTTAGCCCTCCAAGTTCTGATGATGGCTCCATCCTCAACCATCAAAGAGCACCTGCAATGGCCGAAGCAATTAGGAATCTAGAAAATGAAAGTTGGATTGGGAACTCCATGGAAAGTATGGAAGAGATTGCTTCCACAAGTGTTATGTGAGTCTCTCTTTGACTAAGCTAAATCTTTAGTTACCATGTGTTCTTGAAAATCTTATAGCTCCATTGAATGGTTTTCCTCATGAATCTGAGCTAGCCATCCATATGCTTAACATCAAGCTTAAAATTAAACCCTATGTTGCAGGCAAAATTAGAGAACCATGGAGGGCAACCAACCTCTTTCTTGAGGCGAGTGATGATGGGTTTAGAATGCCTAACTTCATCACTGGTAGTTTGCCATACCTGAATTGAGAATGAACTTGTACGCCACCACCTATTCAATCTTTTAACTCTTAGACTGGAATATTTATAATTGATGAAAAACTACACATCCTCCCAATAAGAGGATTTTTACATTATTGAACTTAGAATTTAAACCTTGCATATAAGCATAAAAACCATTATAGGATAAAGGCAAGTTATCTCCAATTGAACCTCGCATTATGCTTACTCTAAATTTTTATGTAAAAATAGAAAAGGCACCTGGCTGAAAGTAGAGAATGATATAATTTTTCAATTGGTTCACTATGTTATGATTTAAATAAATTAAAGAAAATGATTTTTGCAGTAAAAGTTTATCAAAGGGGTTGTGAACCAATGCTTGTGGCTTTAGGATTAGGTCAGGGGTTTTTACCAAAGGGGTTTTAGATGACATAACTAGTAAGTACATCAATAATATATCAACATAGTATAATTACTCTCTTTTGGATCTTTGTAATTAGATGATTTAAGTGGATTCTTTCTCATGTTGAAAGGTGTGTTTGGTTTATAAAACCCGTTGTAGTGAAACATAAGTATGTGGCCAAGATTGCTTGACTTATAACTTTCACAACCAAAGCAACATAACATTTTCTGCCCATGGTTACTCGATTTGATTTCTCGGGATATATCGCCATAAATGGTCGATTTTTTCCGATATATCGCATGGTCAACGAAAGTCAAACGCGCTATAGTAAAGTCAATGCATGTGTCTTCCCCCTTTTGCTTATGAGGGGATTTGAACCCCAAACCAAAAGGTTTGGGGTACACTCCACTTGCCATTTGGGCAAACTTGCCCTTGTTATATATTGTGCACTAAACTTATATATACTTAAACTCATTATATAAAGAAAATATTAAAAAAATATTTTAAAGAGCAAATTAATTATAATTATTTTATAATTAAATGCAAAATTTTCTTTTAATTGATTACCAAAAATATAAAAATTATATAATTTTCTTCATAATGTTTTTAATATCATTAATAGTTAATTAAATATAAAAAATTATATATATATCATAATTTATTTTATATTGTTTAATACAATTGAATTAAATGGATCATAATTTTAATATTAATATATATTTTAAAATTAGACATATTATAATCAAATATCATAATATTAGATGTAATTTAATAATAAATGTACACTTATAAAATTCATATTTTTATCGATGCATACGATATTATTATCAAATATAATAAATCATGTTATACATATATCAAATTTTTCAATAAAATAACTTTAAAATGTCTATTATACTTCTAATTATATTATTATGATGTTTTCCTTACATTTTCATGAGTTTTTAACAATTTTAAGTCTATCAATATTTTTTCTAAAATATCTGCCGATATATCCAATATATCCGTAAAATCGAAGTACCGATATATCTGTGATTACCGATATTTTCATCCTTACTCGCTACAACTACAAGCTTTACCAAAGGAAAACTCACTTCATTGTTGGAAATTTTAACCATGGAGAATCTAGCAAACTCCTTCGCATCCAAGTACACCAAGATATCAAACTTCCACCAAAACCCCAAAATTTGGAATCAAGAAAGTTCTAGGGCCCTAATCAAGAAGATTTCAAAGGGATGAATTAGCTTGGACAGAAAAATGAACTTGAAAATGCTTTTGTTCGGTTTCTCTTTTTACAATATCATTTAATATAGTGGAAAAAAATTGAAAAAAATATGGCACATCCTTTTTATCAACGATTAATAAATATTTATACACAAATAAATCAAAACTTTAATAAAATAATTTAATATCATAATTTAAAATTTAAATAGTTTAAAGTATTAAGTCAAAATAGTTAATTAACTTATTCTTAATTTCAAATCATTTTTATTAGATTTTTTTACTTTAATATCAAGTTTGTTTGGTAAAATTGAGTTAATATTTTGAAATTATCAAATTTACATATTTATTTTTATTAATTTTAAGTAATAAATTTATTTATTAAATATCTGTATTCCAAATATATAAAATAATTATAAAAAATTTAACTTAAAAAAAATGAGTCATGAATATAAAGTCATGCATATTATATAAATTACTATTACATATGGGTAAATAAGGTAGAGTGATTAAAGATTCAAAATAAATTTGTTATTTTAATTTAATATTTAAAAATTATTTATAATTTTAAATTATGATATTAAATATATTTAATTTATTTAATAACTTAAATTAAGTTATTAAGATATTATATTAATTAATTTATCAAACACCCTTTAGAAATCTTTATTTTTAGAGTGCCCAAAAATAAAATCAATAAATTTAGTTGCAATGAGAGAAAACTGATGTGGAAATGAGAGAAAAGATATAAAAAGAATATGCTGAGGTCATAACTCATAATGTCACATTGCCTAAAAGTAGAGGAAATCATAGCATACTGAAAATCCGAACCTAAATAGTGAATAAAAACTGAACTTTTGGTTGAGAATGGGGATTAGAAGCAAAAACTAAACTATGCTAGAAATTTAAAAGTTGAACTGAATCAAAGACCAAAATTTTAAATTAAGAGAGAGAAATTAATAATTAATTATAAAAAAAGATATCGAAAGATTTAATCAAGTGAGAGAAATTAATCATAGAAATTTAAAAATTGAACTGAATCAAAGACCAAAAAATTTAGAAATTAATCATGGAAAAAGATATTGAAGTCCATGATTGATAAGTTGAACAATGAGAAACTAATTGTCAAACAAGAATTTGAAACATTGATACCATAAAGTGAAAGAAGAAGATTGAAAAAATATAGCATACTCTTCCCATTATTGAGAAATTAATCATAGAAAAAGATATTGAAATCCATGATTGATAATTTGAACAATGAGAAACTAATTTTCAAACAAGAATTCGAAACATTGATACCATAAAGTGAAAGAAGAAGATTGAAAAAATATAGCATACTCTTCCCATTATTGATGATTGATGAATATTTATATATAAATAATGTTTGAGAAGAAAATTCTTGAGTAACTAAAATCAAAAGAACAAATCTATCTTCTACCATGATTCAAATTTTATCTTCTACTCTAATTTAAATTAATAATAATTATTTTCCATTCTAAGTTAAACTAATAATAATAGAATAGTAATATGTAAATTAAGGATAAATATTAACATTTTAACTCTACTTTAATTAGGCAATATGTAGAATATTACTAAGTTTTAAGTTTAATATAATGTTCATAGAAGGAACCTTTCATTAATAACATGGAGTGAGTAGATCATACATGGCTTGTCAATTCAATTTTGTGGACCACTCAATGTTCCCCTTCCCTTTCTCTTAAGAATGACAATTTCGCGGGTAAATCACATCACTTTCCCCTATTAGGACAAGTATGAGAATATACTATTCGGATATAGAACGGGTTTAGGGAGTATATAAAAACTCGAATTGGGTTCAAGATAGGGATAGGCTTTTTGCAGTTACTGCCCCACCCTGTATGTGAATTATCAATTTACTCTTATAACATTACAAAATACCTACAAAGTCATCCATATATATAATCGTTTCTTCCTAAATTTCTAAGGTTTTTTCGCTCATAAGACAGTAAGAGAGCTCTCATTTTCTCATTTCTTCCTAAATTGTTTCTTCTAATTTCACCCTAAAAGCATACTTTTTGCTCTAAAAACTAGAATACCAAATTCATAAACAACAAATTATTAGGGTTTCTATGAATTACTCCCTTTTAGGTATAAAAAAAAAAAAACTCTAAGTTTTGAGGTTTTGTTAGAAATTGTTTTTTCATATTTTTCTGGTTTTAGTTAATGGATTTGAGAGTTTTTGGGTTGTTTATTTGTAGATCTCTACATTTTGTTCTTGTGCATTTTTAGTTTTGTTGCACAACAAATGCTTCATTAATTGTGAATGAAAAGACAACACAACATGGGTGTCTTCGAAGTGTGAATCATTTTGAAATGAGTTATTTGTAACTTAAATATGAGAACTCAAATAGTGTTTATTGAAATTCCAGAGACTCATATTATGTTTAATAGGCTCTATTTGTTATCAAAGACATAATTCCTTGGGAAAAAAACATAATATAGATTAATGGCTTTAAGCAATGACAATCCTAGAATAATTTTTTTTTTTGACCTAGTCAAATAGCTACAATATTACCACCCTACTCTATTCCGACCTGACCCAACCTATCCCAAAAACATATTTGAGATGGAGATTGGATTATCAGCTCTTTTGTAAACAGGTATGGGGGACACCAACCCGTCCTACCCTGCCTCAAGTTTGGGATGAGAATGGGAAAAAAATTATATAATTGGGATGAGAATGCGGTATGGGTGATTTGTCTTGTACCCGTCTTACTATCATCCCTACTTTTTTCCTCCTCTCTATATATTATTATGTACCAAAATCATGTCAAGCTTGTGGGGAAATGTAAACATACTGAAATTTTGTAATTTTACAAATAAATAAATAAATAAATTAGCTCGAAGATGGTAGATGACCAAATAAAAGCATGTGGCCCGCTGTCAATTCTTGACCTCTCCGCAGACGGGACAAGTTCGCAGAAAAACCGAGACAGGCTACTCCACTTGTTAACAAATTTAAACAAAAGAAAAAAAAAAAGAGATTCAGCAAATGAAGAAAATCGAATATTAAAAAAAAAAAAATAGAAATAGGGAAACATAACAAAGAGAAGCTCAAAAGCAGAATCCGCACCCACTGGCTGATATTCATGCTAATTTTTGAAGGTTTTCAAATATTTTCAACACTTTGGCCCACTTTTTAAAATTAAAATTTTCATTTCTTTTGCTTGACTGAATTGAATTCCACGCTTATTATAATTCATAGCAATTCCAAGTAAAAATAGAAGCACGTATTTTTACAAGAAATAAATAAATTAAAAAATAATAAACACAAAGGATGTCATTTTCAGATGTAGAAAGATAAGGGTTAGTAATTAGCCTAGATTAAAAATAGTGCTCTCTCGCCCTATATATTTGAGTTGAAGCATACCGGTTTTATAAAAAAGCCACTAAGCCAGCCATGGATTCTAAGGCTTTGCAGTCCAAACAGGGCGATGAGCTTCACGTAGTCATGTTTCCATGGCTAGCTTTTGGCCACATGATACCATACTTGGAGCTGGCCAAGCTCATTGCTCAAAGTGGTCATCGTATCTCCTTTGTATCTACCCCTAGGAACATTGATCGCCTCCCAAAGCTGCCTCCGAATTTGGCTTCTTTTATCACCTTCGTGAAGCTGCCGCTACCCCATGTGTCAAACCTGCCGGAAAATGCAGAGGCCACCACTGATCTCCCATATAACAAGGTTGAGTATCTCAAGCTGGCCCACGATTTGCTTCAAGAACCCATGGCTCTTTTCCTAGAGGCTGCAGCCCCTGATTGGGTTCTTCACGATTTTACTGCTCATTGGTTGGGCCCTATCGCCACAAAGCTGGGTATTTCGTGCGCTTTCTTCAGTATATTCATTGCGTCGGCTGTGTCTGTTCTCAGTTCAGGGTATCAGTTAGACTATCGCTCAGAGCCTGAGCATTTCACAGTTGTTCCCAAGTGGGTGCCCTTTCATTCAAATGTAGCGTTTTGTTACTTTGAAATCAAGAAGATCTTTGACTGCATGAACGGTGATGCTTCGGGCGTTTCAGATCGGTATCGCTTCACTGAGAGCATCAAAGGGTGCGACCTGTTGGCCGTGAGAAGCTGCTTTGAGTTGGAACCCGAGTGGCTGCGCCTCTTAGAGCAGCTTCACCGCAAACCAGTAATTCCGGTGGGTCAGCTAGCTCCCAACTTGCACGATTGTGGAGACGATGATAAGGATGAGAGGTGGCAGCAAATGAAGGAATGGCTGGACAAATAAGCCAGTGGGTCGGTGGTGTATGTGGCATTCGGGAGCGAGGCCAAGCCCAACCAAACAGAACTCACTGAAAGCGCTCTCGGGTTGGAGCAGTCCCAGCTACCCTTCTTCTGGGTTCTAAAACTGAGGCGTGGGCCTACTGATACTGAAGTGATCCGGCTGCCAGATGGATTCGAGGAGAGAACCAAGGGTCGCGGGATAGTGTGCACGAGTTGGGCGCCTCAGCTCAAGATACTGAGTCACCCCTCCATTGGTGGGTTCTTGAGTCATTCAGGGTGGACCTCTGTGGTGGAGGCACTACAGTTGGAGAGACCTCTCATTCTGTTAACCTTTTTAGCGGATCAAGGCTTGAACGCTAGCTTTTTACAGGAGAAGAGGATGGGGTACTTGATCCCCAGAAATGAGCAAGATGGGTCGTTTACAAGGGAGGCAGTGGCCCACTCACTGAGGCTGGTAGTGGTGGAGGAAGGAGGCAAGATTTACAGGGATAAAGCCAAGGAGATGAGAGGAGTGTTTGGAGATAGGGATAGACAGAACCACTACGTAGATACTTTGGTAAGTTGCCTGAAAAAGCATAGACGCATAAAAAATGAGGGTAGGGCGCCAAGTGAATCAAATGAAATAGACGCTGTGGTGGTGGGAGCACGTGGTTAATATTCTGAAACTATTCCTCTCTATATTAAGTCCTCAGCATTGTGATGAGATAAAATGCTGCATGAATGGACCTGATTTCCTCTTAAACCGTGTCGTTTCAGTTTATCTTGCAGTTACTAGGGCATGTCACTATGCTCTGCTTGTAGATGTAGAACCGTTTCTCCTTTAATAAATGGGTAATTTGCACTGAATAAGTCTCAAAATGAAATTGATTTTGTTTTCCCCTGCTGAATTGTCAATGACTTAAAAATCCATGATCAGAGCTGTCCAAGCTCATAACAAGGCCACCGCATCTCTCCTTCGTATCCAACCCCTAGAAACATCCATTGCCTTCGAAAAGGAGGACCCATGACGCGGTTCCTTGAAAGCTCGTATTCAGACTGGACCATTCACGACTCTGGCCCTTATTGATTGCCATCACTAGCAGCTAAACAGGGCATTCCCCCCTGCCTTTTCAGTATATTAAATGCTAGGCCCCGTCTGTTTCTGGGCATTGGCGTCCATCATAATGAATGGAGATAACTGATGGAAGGAGCTTGATCAGTACACAGTTCCTCCTCCTTAGCTCCCTGTCCCTCCAACTAGGCATTGCACTCATTCAAGGTTAAGATGATATTAGAACTTGCTCAAACATTTCTTGAGTTTACCAATCCCAAATGAGGATGGCCATTTCAGGTTCTGGCCCATGCAAAGAACTCAAATTTGAGTGGTTGGACCTCCTTGTAGAGCTTCAACAGAAACCAGGACTTCCAGATTCCAATAGGGTCCACTGCCCCACATCAGGGCTGGGGTTGGCAGAGATGATGATGCATGGCATCTGATTCGGGAGTGGCTACAGGAGAGGGTCGTGGGTTACCTGGCACTTGAAGCAAGATGGCACCAAGTAAAGATGAACTCACCGAGTTAACACTTGGTTCAGAGCCATCCAGGTTGCATTTGTTTTGGAAAGAAAGGACAGGACCCAATTGAGTTACTAGATGGGCTCAAAGATTGAATCAAAGGCCGTAGTGTGGCTTGGACAAGCTGGACGCGTCAACTTAGGATATTGGATCACAATTTAATTGGCGCTCTCTGGCTTTCTAGGGCTGGAGTTCAATCATGAAAGGAATACAATTTAGGGGTCCCCTTATTATGTTGCCCCTCAGGGGGGCCAGGGAATCAATGCTAGGGCTTTCCAGGATATGGTGAGAATAGGAATACTATGAAATGAACAAATTGAGCGATGGTGGAAGAGGTGAGAAGGACTTGACCAAAGCAAAGGAGATGAGAAAGGTATTCGGAGCCAAGGGCATGACAGTTGCATAAGTGATTTTGCTGAATATATTCTAAATCGAAGCAAAGGGGATGAAAAAGTTATTCAGAGCCAAGAGCATGACAGTTGCATAAGTGATTTTGTTGAATATATTCTAAACCACTGGCATCACCTGAAGGATGGAGTTCCTTATGCTCTCTGTCTATATTTTATCTGAATGTGTCTCTGCTTCTTAAATAAGTTTTCATCAATCTCAGAATTTGATCAGTAATAAAACTGGAAAACAAATTTTTGTTTGTTTCTTTAAAAATATAAGGCAAAGAAAAATCAATTAAACGAAGCATTATGGAAATTCAGTTATAAACACTCCACCATTCTGACTATACATGCATGATATTTTATAGCTATAAAATATACAGATGAATAAATAAAGAAACAAAAGTTGTTCATAACAAAAGATGGAAAAAAATCGGAGTACCAAAATGGGATCCACCCCATGCAAATGTGTTACTTACTTTGAAGGAGAGGTAAGCTTATTTTCCTCAGAATCATGCTTCATTGTAGCATCCCCACCCATCAATTCCTGGAAGCCCTCAACCTTAACCGGTGGAGCCCTAACCATGCTCATGTTCCTACATGGAAACAAGAAGTAAGGAGAATTTCAAAGTGATGAACTCGGTGAAATCCGACCATTTTCTAATAAGCTTCCTTACTGTGTCTGGATTTGAGGAATTTGAAGGGAAGCCAGTTGTCTAAACTGGTTGCCAGGTTGAGCATGGAGATTTGACATTGCAGCAATTTGCTGCTGCCGGAACTGTATTTGCCTGGTATTGATATTGTTATAGGCATTACTATCTAGTGGTAGTTCTGACGGATTCTCAAGCTTTACTTGTACCAAAGGCTTGTCCTTGTCCATATCCATACCAGGGCGAGGAGTGGCTGGTTGGCGTCTTCGCATTCTGTCCCACTGCTGCTGTTGCTGAAAAGCCAGATTTTGGGAATGAACCATCTGCTGCATCTGGGGATGCATTTGTCTTGGCATCTGTTGATTCACCAGAAGTTATCATGGAATTTTCATTCTAATGATGTCCAAACATCAGCTTGAAAACTACTAGATTAACAAAACTCAGTAAACCTCAGAAATTATTAGGATACTGGAAATCTAGCATGCAAACAACCAACTTGCTTCAAATCACAGCAATTGTGTTCAATAATTGGTGTGTGTTCACAAATTTCCAAAAGACACCCCTTTTTGTTGGCATGTGTGTGTGTGATTTGAAGGAAACAATTTGAGGCTGTTCATGTCAGGATAATCCAAATACAACTTCGGACCAGATGGTCAGATTTTGGGGTTTCTAGAACAGCCTCTGAAGTTAAAACAGGCAATAAAAATCGTATACAAGTTCACAAGCAAAATACAGCTCAATGAAAAGATATCAAAAGCATATACATGTTGAGCTTGCCGAAGGAGACTCTGGTGCTGTGGCTGCAATTGTGGCTGGATTCCCTGTACTTGTTGCGTTTGCTGTACAAAATTTGAGGTGCCATCCTTAACATGCTCCACTAAAGCCACAAAATTACTATCGAGAAAAGGGGGAAAATGTTAGATTATGGAAACAACATAACTAAAACAAAATTAAACAGGAGCCCGTGTGCTCACAACATCTCCCAGGGTAAAAAAAAAAACACACCCAGGAACATGTCAATCTGAAAACCCATAATTGCAAGATCATATCATCTAGACAAAATTCGTAAGCATGTGAAAATATAAGATATTCAAAATTATCCGGAAATTCAATGAGAAAGTAGATGTTGCACAAACAGACATTAAAAACAAAATGGACAATTCAATACAAGCCCTATTTCCACGCTACTGTAAGGAAAAGGGGCAGTGAAGAAGTTGACTAACCATGCTTCTGATACATGAAATAATTGATGGTGAAATTTTAAGAATTGACACCAGCCAACCCATATTTTGTTATTATTTAAACATGATTGAAAAGAGAACCATATAGATTGCAGTAATGAATTTAATAGATACCAACAGTTTTAAGAAAGAAGCATAATTATTGCTGTAATGAATTTGATAAGCACAAACAGAGTAATTAGTACCTAAGGTATTCCTAGGCAACACCACCCCCCCACCCACCCAAAAGAAAAAAAGGAAAAAGGTTTCTGTTTCCTCTCTATCTGTGTTGGGGTTTGTATTAGAAAAACATGGTTAATTGGCCCCCAAAAAAATTGTTTGGATAATTCATGTATGCAAACATTTCATGGATTTTTTATTTTTTTTTCATTGTTTGATATGCATGGAAATTAAATAATTGTATGGTTTGTACAGAAATTGCAATCAGTATTATGTTGAAAATGAGTTTATAAGAATCTTTAATAGGAGAAAAGAAAAATGAGATCATTTAAATTATCCTTGTTTCAAATTTGGCTCCAGCCTCCTAGTTTGCATTGACTCAATCGTTGCTTTTTAACCAGAATGCCCCAGCCTCCAGGTTTATGCATCAACTGGACTGTTGTTTTGTAACCAATTTATTGTAAAGAATGGGTGTGTACCTATCCCACCAAAGAAAAAGGATCTGTTTGTACCTAGAACAGGAAACAAACAACAGAATGATTGATTTCTAGGGGACATCCAAATACCCCTTCTGTACAAAAATTACAACTAATTACAAGTAAATACTAAACAGTAACCTAGCCACAAAATGGCAACTGTTGAATTTTCCAAATTAATAAATTTATTGGCTAAAAACTAGAATTGATGGAATGAGTGATCTGTATCTGAATTGAGCCTTTTAAATTAATGATAACATGGGAAAAAACAAACCATTTTTACATTTTTACCAGGAATGTTAGTAAGGTTTTTGTAGGCTTCACCAGCATTGCAGTGGAGAATTGCCATGGGAAGAAATTCTGACACAATGTTTGATAAGGCAAGGCTGCTCTCAAATATCATAGTGCCTTCTGGCAATGAATCAAAGGTCTTGAATTCAATCCTACTGATATTAAAAGGGTATAAGGTAGAGGGGCAGGTTCATATCACTTGAAGTTTGCTTTGCCAGTCATTAAAATACATACTTCACTTTTAGGGTGGATTCCTCATTTTCCCAATAAATAATTAAATAAAATAAAAGGATTGAAAAGCTAGGGTTGTTGGTTACTAATGTTAAGAAGGTGGGGAAGAGGCTCATAAAGGACTTCTATAATTGCGAGATTGGGATTACAAAATGTTTCCTTACTCTAGCTGGCATCTATAGTTGGTGGAGAGACAACCCTTACATGTAGGAGGTATACAGAGATGACCAAGAGATGTCGAGAGAGAGAAGAAAATGCAAGGCCACAATCCCTAGCTACCCTAGACCATCAATAAAGTCCCAAAGAGAGTTGAACTCTAACCCTGAGGGGACTCTAGCCCACTGAATTAAATATTTATAGAAGACCCTTTCAATAGGATTTTCTCTTTGTCAAAAACACGGTCATTTGGTTGTCTCCACAAGCACAAAAACAAGCATATAAGCAAACCTTCCATACCTTCCTCTGACACTTGTCTATTATTACATGTCAATTCAACATAAGCCCCTCAATTGGAAAAAAATTCATTGAATCTCAAAAATAGAACATAAGATATTCTGCAATTCCGCAATAATCGGACTTCAACACAGCGGATGAAAATATCGTTAGATATCTCCCCGCACATCTCACACAAACCACATTAGTTTGCCAAGGATCATCCCCTTATTAATTGTTCTATAGTATGTCACTTTCCAAGAAGTGTTTAATCGCCAAACCTCCTGTGCAAGAAACGCAATTGACCATGTAGTAGGCAAAGAATCATAATACAACTTCACCTGGTACTGACCCCCGCCCCCCTTTTGACACCACCCCAAACTAACCAGTGAGCGATTCTTTATTTAATGTGGTAGTTTTTTCAGGAAGCAGAGACAACACGGCAAACTAGTCCTTTAGGTTTGTTTCAGTGCATTTGAAAGAAAAAGGAACCAAATGATCTTTAGGAAGGTGGAGCAGTCGGAGTTGGTTTTGAAGGACTGGCCTTCTTAAGCCTCCCCCACCTGTTGGTCTAAAGAGTCCCTTCCAAAGGGGTGCTTATGTATTCTCCAGTTTATCAATAGGGTGCTTACCTTAGAGGTTGTTGTTTTGGCCTGAAGGTTAGGCTCTTAGCCTTGCCTTGTCTTCCCCCCTCCCCCTTTTTTTAATCACCCATTTATGGTGCTATTTATATCAAATATTATATTTGTAATTGAAAAAAAAAAAAAGGTTCTCAGTTTAAGTAGACTGCATATCAAGACCTATCCTTTGGGATGGTCAAGGATGGGATTTCTTGGGAGATTCCAATAATATTCTTCAAGGCAGCAAGAGAATCATGGTTTAGGGGTACAGATAAAAACTTGAGACTCCATTACTTTGACAGGAGTGGTTCCCTTATTATCATAAAAACCTTCAAATCATAAACTCCATGCATTGGTACCATCAATTTCCATAGTAAAGTTTCCATATTTTATCATTCTCAAGCAAGCCCAAGCTTAACTAAAACAGAATTTTAGATTGAACAATGCATGCTAACCTAAGTTTATCCCTGTATATTGGAAATTAGTTTATTGTCACTTAACATCTTACCTGAGAATTCAGATAATATCGTGTCAAGAATTTGGAAAACAAAATAGAACAGAAAATTAATTTTAAAAGGAGAAAAAGGAATCTACTAAAAGATCTCATATAAAAATGAAAATCTAACATAAGAAGATTTTTACTTACCTATATCCTGTTGTTTGAAGGAACATTTTAAGCAGCTCGGTAGCTGAACACTGCTTTCTGTAATTATCAGAGAGAACTTTCAAGATGCGACCTAGTTTACAGATATGACAGCTGAGCAACTGAGATAAGACTTCCATCGGAACTTCTGTGGCAACTTCAAAGCCCATTTTTGTCAGCATACGGGCAATTACCTTTTGAGACATTTGTAATGCTTGCTCTTGGCCAAGAAGTTTCCTATTCCCCTCAGTACCATTTTTATTACGATATTGACTTCCTCCCTGTTCCATACTATGGTACTCAGGCCTAATCCCAAGCCTCTCAATCATAATAGGACTCCTGGTCATAACCTGCGGTAAGGTATCAAGAACTCCATAAAACTCCACTTTCTGATTGTCTTCTACTCTATTTATGGGCAGAAGTGCACTATCAGGTACACAGTTCAATGTAAACATTGTTTCTGGGAAAAAATATGTGTCATCATCAACCGAGTTCTTTCCATCTAAAACAGAACTTGGATACATGCTTGATTTATTTTCTACAATGGGATTACCAAACCCCATGTGCTGATCTTCCTTGAATGCTACTCGCCTTTTCTTATGCTTCTCAAGAAGCTTAATATAAACAGACATGTCCCTAGGCGTACGTTTGTCTGACTCGCGTTCCCCAAATGATAACTTATATGGTCTGCTAGCTTTATACTTCTCAATAAATAGATTATACCATGTTTCCGGAAATTCTTCATGCCTAAATCTCTGGGATATATTATCAATTTCAGATTCAGCATATCTGGCTCCAACACTAAAGGCAGCTTTAGGTTGAATCTGCATATCCAGTAGACAATGTTAGTTAATCAACAATAACAGACATGTGAAAGGATATATAAGATATGATCTTATTATACTAACACTTCTTGCATTATTATAAGTGCCTAGATTGAAAAAGGATTAGTATAGGTTAACATCATCTTAAAAGTAGAGAATCTCACCAAAGTAAACAGATTGAGATGAGAAATAGGACTTTCTAGTATGCGGGGTTTTTGAGGAATGCATATTCTAGGATTTTTTTTTTTTTTTTTTTTCTGATAGGTTAGTGTAAAATGTATTAAAGAGAAAAGAAAGTCCTAGGAATGCATATTCTAGGAATATTGCTTACTAAATATTTAAATTTATCCAAACTTGATACACACATATTTGTGTGCATATGAGAGAGAGAGAGAGAGAGAGAGAGCGAGAGAGAGAGAGATAACCAACCAAAAGTCCAGAAATGAGTACAAAGAATTTTTTTATCTCATTAAGCCGCATAAGGAAAAATAATATCAAACAGAGAGCAACTGATAAGGTGGCTTCTGAAATCCCAGAATGCATTAATTGCAAGGATATCTAAGAAATTAATCAAGAGGATCTTGGTGATCAAGCACGAAGATATCAAGTTAAGATATTAGGTTAAGTAAGATTAGATTGTTGATCTTGGTTCCAACATCACTCTTGTACATGACTTATTTTTCTTCTTAATGAATTGTTGTGGTAATCGTAAGGCATGTGGTTTTTCATCTCTTTTTTTTATATATATAAATAAAAATAGGCAGAAAACACATGGTTTTTCATCTCTTGACAAGGCTTTCCACATATATCTTGTGTTTTTGTAATTGAAGGGTCGCTTGATATTTTTATAGATAGTTGTGATTATTGCGGATTACTTGAGATCACCATGTAATAGATAACTAGGGCTTAAAATGGAATAATTAGGCCGAAAGTCTTAACCCGCATATTCACCCCCAAATGTGTTCCTATAGATTTTAGAACAACCTTTTAGATGGCTATGCTTGGTTCCTGAAAAATACTAAAAAAAGAAAAAAAAATGTTAAGGAAAATGATTTTGTCATGTTTGGTTTTACTATGAATAACACCAAAAAAAATCAAATATAATTAGAATTAGTAAGAAATTTTTATGTTCTTAAATTATTTAATCTTTGTATAGAAGAGTTAAATAAGTTAAATGAGTTTGAAGTGGCTTATAAAAATAATTTATTGACTTTCAATCTATTTTCTATTTTCTTTCATATTTTTCCTCTTTATTTTCTTTGCCTTGCATTTTCTTTCAAACTTTCTAGGAACCAAACATAGTGGAAACTTTCTTAATGATTAAAATAACTATGGAATGTATGAAAGATGTTGAGAAATAGAATAAAAAAGCTAGGAGAGGTATTCCTGGACTTAAGCTATTGAAATTCTCGCACAAAAAGCTCTCATAGCGATTCATATTCATCAACTTTCAAGCAGAAGCAAATGCAGCGCAATAATGTTTGTTAAGAAAATCATCACAATTACGTTACCAGACCTTAGATGGCGCCGTATTGGACGCAACAACGCCTTCTCGCTGTTGAACCACATCTTGTTCTAGAGTGAAATACACGTCATCCCCGTGCAACTGCAAATCTGAGTAAGTACACCGAGCACATATTGATGAATCTACAATCAAAGATTTTAAGATATCCACTTCTACGGGAATATATGTAAAAAAACAAAAAAAAAAATGCAAGTGTGCTTTCAAAATAAGGAAATTAACTCAGAATTTCTTACATTAGGGATCTACATTGAAAACGGCAAAATAAATTTCCTTAATTCTACAAAAATCGATCGTTTTGCTTTTAAAATCAAGAAATTAACTTGGAATTTCTTACAAGAGGGATTGAGCTTGGAAACAGGCAACGAAGAAGTCGGTGTAGATGGTGAGCGGAGGAAGAGAGAGACGCTAGCTTTATCGAACAAGAGGGCTCGAGCCCTAAGCTGCAGTTGAATCTGAGCCCTAGATTTGGAATCGTCGCTTCTCATGAAGGATTCCCATGTGTTGGGTGAAGAGAGGTATTGGACGAAGTTGGAGTAGAGAGCATCGCCGAGCCACGAGCGCCAGACACCGCAGCTTTCGAGTTTTCGAGCGAGCTCAAAGCCTCGCCCGTCGTCGCCCAGCAATGCCATTGCTCTCTCTTGGAAGAAGGATGACTGACAACGACAGCCTTTGGTGGGACTTAGGAGCGATGATAGAGCAAAACGATGCGTTTGGGAGCCACGAATGCAAAGGCTTTAATGCAATATGATATGTATTATTTTTGGATCTTATCCCACAATAAGTCTATCTAACATATTGTTTTATTATTCTTTTGGGATATGATATATTTTAATATTTATTTAAAGCATTTCAATATTTATTATTAAAACTTTGGAAATCTCTACATAATTTTTAATTTTTTATTAATAAATTTTATTGTTAAAATATTTAAAATTTATGAATAAAATTATTATATTATCAAATATAAAAAATAATGATATACATATATGCTAAATAATGCATATATTAATATTATTTTATAATATATTTTATTTATATTTGTTTAATTCTTTTTTAAGCACAAATTTAAGTTCTTTAATCAAAATTATTTATTTTAAAAAAAAAATCATAGATTCTATACTATAACATCTTGTTCACATTATTATAACTATAAGTGATAGTTATAATTTAATTTTAAAATTTATTAAATATTATTAAAATTGAAATTGAAATGGATGAGGCCCAAAGATTGGGTCCAAAACCGAAGCCTAAAGCCTTAAAGTTCGAAAAGAGGGCTCAGCCGAATGCCTTTCTTTCACTGGAAAACTGAGTCGAAACTTGGCTTTTTGGGCTTGGGCTAGGCCCAGACAATCTAAAATGACATCTGTGTCTAAAAAGATGATTTAAGAGTGATTGGGCTCAAATATTAGGTTGAGCAACTAATAGGATTCTCAAATGTACTTAAATTTTTCATTCTTTAAATTAAAAGAAAAAAAAATTCTACTAAACCATTATAGTAAACCTCCTATAAAATAATACTTTTAGATAGACGATATTTGGTTTTTTTTTTACTTAATTTTAAATAGAATTTATAAGTAAATAGTGCTTAATAGTGTTAAATATTAAATTATTTTTTATTTTTTATTTATTTTTAAGTATTAAGAAATAAGGAAAAATCAATATGTTACTCTTAGCATTTATAAAAAGTTAAATATTTTTTTTTTATCCAATCAAAAATTTTAAGAAATAAGTCAATAAAAAGTTAAAAATAAACAATTTAAAATTTGAAAGCAAATTATTTTCCAAAAATAGTTAAATAACAAATATTACCTAAAAGAAATTATTATTTTAGCAAGGTTATTGATTTATTGATAAATGAATATTTATTAATTTATAAAGGGTATTTGGTTTTTACTATATAATACTCGTACTTACATGACTTATAAATCTAAAACAATGGATGAGTAATAAAGTTAATACATAAAAGTTTTAAAAACTCTTAAAATAATAAAATATAGAAATGCTCATAAAAAGAAAAGATATGATGTCAAAACTTAATACCCTTAAAAAAATTAAAAAAATAAAAAATAAATAAAAACACTTTTAAGTATGCGATGATTTCGAGAATGAGTGAATTGAAAAAAAAAAATATAAGTTATAAAAGGTTATTTAACACTATCTTATGAAGTTCTACATAGATACTTTGCTAATTATTAATCAATATTTCCTTGAGCCTTTAAGGATTTCTAAAAACATTATTATCTTATATATTTAATGAGGTTATTAATTCAATGCACTTGTTTGAATTAGCATAAGAAAATTTTATTATTTAAACAAAGTTATTAATTTATGGTACATTGGTTTATCAAGGTTTACTTGTATCACAATTTATCTTTTATCAATTTCTTCTCTTGGTTCATGATTTCGAGATTAAATACTTATGCAAAAATTAAAGTACTTAATAAGTTAATAAATGAATTGATTCATCGTTAGTGTAAGAAGTCAAATTTAGACTAATTGGTATTTAATAAAACTCAAACCCTATCTTGATTAAATTCCATGTATTCATAAGTTTTTCAAACCTAATTTGTCAATACCAAACTCAATTGGTATTTTAAACAAGCTTAACTTATTATTCAAGATTGACTTATTTATCTAATTAGTTGAAAACGAAATGAGCTAAAAATAAGTTAATCTCAAGTCAAATTCAAACTTATTTAAATCTTATAATCTTATAATCAATAATTAAAAAAATAAAAAAGGCCTATTTACAATCTTACTATCAACAATAAACCATTCTTAATTAAGAAACTTGTAAACTTGAAGTAGAAAAAGGATATCAATTTTAGAGTAATAAACTTTGATGCAAAGCTTAGTTAATGGACTATTGTCATTTTCGAACTTATAATATTAAAGCAAATTTTCAAGGATAGAAATTGAATAACTTTCAAATGATTAAGTGATATTATTGAAGTTATAATTAAAACATAATTGATAATCCAAATTTGAACTAAATGCCTTAATGAAGGCTTCAAGGTCAAACAAGCAATAAAATATTAACGATAACTTTCTTAAATTAAAGCATATTAAAGAGTGTTATCATACAAAATAATTATTTTCAAAGAATTAAATATGAGAACTTTGCAATATATATAATTCATATTAACAGTTTATAATGTACAAAATTTGAACAAAGATATTCAATTTGTGAGACTTCTAAAAATACGTGATTTTTCAAATAAGATGGTACCATTGGGTCATGACTACTTTAGTGATTGAATTTATATTCTCGTACATAATGAGAATCAACACATAACCTTTGTTAACTAGGGCTACATATCGAGCATATAAAAGGAACTATTATTTTTCAAAATATGAAGTTTTTTAATGATGGTAAAATAGTTAAAATTCAAGTAAAACAAAGAAATTGAAAACATGAACACATAAGAAAAATGCAAAATTAATAAAAAAAAATAAAACCCCCCCAAAAAAAAAAATGAAGACGTACACAATAAAGATAAGAAAAAGTCCGTTAGTACTTTTGATAATGACAATATCATAAACTCCCATTATCATGACTTTTATTTGAGTTCTATGTCACAAGACTTGGATTGAGTTGTTGATATGGATGTATCCTTTGACGTAACCTTGTGGCTATTTATAATAATAATAATTATTATTAGAGCAAATTCACAATACTTTTGGTTCCATCTCTATAAGCAACTTCTTTTCTCCCAAAAAAAACAAAAACATTTTTAAATATTCATTTATTTTGTGTTATTATGGCAAAGTGCTTCAATAAAACATGTTATTTTTGGAGAACAATAAATTCATATTTATGTCTTCAATCCCCAAAAGCAAGAAAAAAAAAAGATTTATAATGTATGTTGATAACAAATTTGAAGAAATTAAATATGATTAAAAATTAATTTTAATTTAGATTTATACAAAAATGCGTCTAATTTTGCACGTGTTACAATTTAAACAAATTAAAAATAACAAAATATTAAAAATTGAAACTAATTATGGGAAATAATTAAACAAATTTTATGTTTCCATTATTTTCAAAACTATTTGATTTATATAATTAAACAAATTTAGAAAATTCCTTTTTTTTTTTTAACAAAAACTATTGAATTTATCTTATCAAACAAACTTCTAAATGAAAATTTTCAAAGATTGTTTTTTGTATTTTTCCCTACAATCTTGGTTTTGAAAATTATTTTATGAAAACAAAGCAAAATATGTTTTATCTTATATATATATATATATATGTATATTTAAATAATAATATTATTAATGTTTTCAATAATTTTGCATATATTTTGGCATTTTGCAAGCAATAATAGAAATAATGAAATATTATATATTGTAAGTAGAATGAGTAAAAATGATGGTTTGGGCGCACAAAAAGTGTTACTATAAACATTGAGTAAAAACATTAATTCAAAACTGATTCATGAAAATCAAATCAAAATGATTTTATAAGGCTTAGAGTGTGTTTGTTTTTTTGGTTTTTTATTGAAAATAATTTGTTTTTAGAATTTAAGTTTGTTTGTTTTTCTATTTTTTCATAACTTATTATAAACTTTTTATTGAATAGAAAAAGTCAAAATATTTAATTTTTTCTAAATAGAAAAAATAACATATTGATTTTTCTTTACTTTTTAATACTTAATATAAATAAAATACTACAAAACACTATTAAACATTAAGTTTTTATTTAGAATTACACAAAAAAATAAACACCACTTTAGTTTTATTTAATTTTTATCACATATAAACTGAGATTTAATTCATTTTTTTTACTTAAAACCGGTCAAATTAACCTTATTTACATCTCTAGATTTTAACATGAGAACGAAAGAGGAGGAAAATCTCAATACTAGTGGAGCCACATGGTATGACCTTCCATGGCATATTTGCATTGAATGTTGACTTTGATTGCCACAAAAATTAGGAAGGTAGGCTTCAAATTAGATTCTCAAGGACGATTCCTGTACCAAGGTTTGGAATCATCCTTAACCATGTTACAATATTGTATTCCTGTACCAAAGGAAGATCAATCAGGTGGTGAGACAACTGATCCATCGACATTTTTTTAGGACTTTCTCCAGCTAACCCACTTTTCGGTTGGTGCCCCACCTTAAATTGGGAGCACCAAATCCGGCTCCGACCTAGATTGTACTAGTCTCTCTCTGGATTACATAATCCTGTTTTGTTAAAAGGTCCATTTCACTTTTGGTCATCTCAAGAAGATAAGGGGTGCCCCTTAACTTAACATTAGAAAATGAAACTGTTGCATTAGGCCGTTGATTCCGTCAAGAAAGCCTCAGAAACCCATTGAAATGTCTTCATCATTTTTGACTGGGTACGTCACAGAGTTTCAGTTAAACATACTTCTCTAACTGACGTGACTTGGGTGAGGTTGGTGGGTTTAGCTTTTGGGATCGTGGGTCTTTAAAAAAATACTTTATGTCACTTTAACTGGTTTGGTTCACCCACCTAACAGATAATCTTCTCCTCCCCACTTCCATTTTCAGTCCTTATATTATATTCCTCCCATTTTTTTGCTGACCGAAGATTAACTAACTCAATAGTCAATACCCCCTCTCCTCCACAAAAAAATATCTAATGAATTTCAATTTCATTGCGTGAGATTAGAACTTTGATTCTGGGTTCATTGCGTGGCCTAGCAAAATTGGTGAAGCCTCCATGTGCTGAGGTTCACCGAGTAGATGAGTGTAGTAAAGTTGCGGTCAGTGCCATCCTGTCATCGCCCAATCATCAATCGCTTTTCTTAAATTCGTTTTCAGTCTCTCCCCCACGAAAAATCCACATACAAGAAACCCCCGCCTGGTAGCTTTTTGGTAAACGTGCCGTAGCGTGTCTAGTCAATGGGGGCATGGCAGCATTAGGATATAGGAGTTGGTCACTTCACCGCATTCACAGGAGCTACTCGGCTTGAGATGCCACGGAATGTCAAGTTGTAGCCTATGGGTCATAGTCTATTGAAAGATCAGTCATACTAGATTTGGTAATTACCCTCTTCATCGGTTACCTAGTCGATAATCTACATGTTACAGTAATTAATGATATCCAGCTCAGCTAAAGCCAAGTAATAATAATGTTTTTATTGGTGATGTGTCCCATGCTTTGTGGTTGAGATATATTAATCTCAAGAGTGATTGGTTTTCTTCTCCCATGTGAAAATTATTTAATATGATCACCAATCCACACGTAATAAACGAGACGAGAGAAGGAAAAGCAAAATACATTACGTATTTGAAATTTGAAACATAGATTTTTTTTCAAGGAATTAAAAGACCACCCCATCACCCAATATCGAATTCATATTTGGTAATGGTTTCTTTTATAGAAGAATATTTAATATATTTTTTAATTTTTTTGTAAAAATAAATTTTATTATTAAGAAAGCCATTAAAAAAAATCTTATAAATATTTTAATTCATGAGAAAAAAAATTTATAAGATGTGAATTTGAATAATAAGGTATATTTGGAGATAAATCAAGAGCCCTTTTTTTTTTCCATAGTAATAGCTTCTATGTTTGTATATTATAAAAACAATATTTTGATTTATGTAAGAAATTGTTTTATGATTAATAATATTTTACAATACCAATATTGTTATTTAAAAATAAAGATCAATTTTAATTAAAGCAAAAAATAAGAAATTATTCCAACAAGATTTGAAGAAATATTTCGTGAAAAGATGCTTGTTGAAATAAGGGTTATTATATACTTATTTAGTAGTTCAAGTGTGTTTGATAGTGATATTTGAAAGTGTTTTTAATATTTTTTATTTTTTTATTTTTTAAGTATTAAAAATATTAAAAATACTTGTTAAATTTATTATCAAATGAGTTATTCTTCTTGTAGAGATGTTTTTACTAAAAGTGTTTTTTCTACAACATTTCTATGAATGAGAATTTAAAAAAGTGATTCTATTAAATATTTTTAACAATATGTCATAAAAATTAAAAAAAAAATGCTTTTAATATTAATAAAATTACTAACTAAAAAAAAATTATAATAAACCAAAGGGTTTTATTACAAATATATATATAAACATTTATATTGTAAAAAAAAAGGTCAAAAAATTATTTTTACGATTATGAAAATAGAAACCGTGCTAATACATAAAAAAAATTAGAAATTAATGTCACTGAATTTATTACATGATAAGTTTGTAATGATTTCGATGGAATTGTAAAAAAATTCAAAATTATTTCATGGAGATATTCGTTGGTGAGAAATTTTCACAAAAAAATTGAAGGCAGTGAAATGATAAAAAAGTAGTGAAAAACGAAAAAAGGGTGATATTTAAAGAATATTTGAAAATTTTTGAAGCGTTTTTTTTTAAAAACACTTTCCAAATACTTCCTTAAAAACATTTTAATTGTTTTTCTAAAATTTTGGAAGTGAATAAGAAATTTTCATATTATTTTTTAACCTTTTAATTATATTAAAATATATATAATTTATAAACAAATAAATAATTTATAAACTATATACCGTACAACTTAATGCGACAGAGGAGAAGTTCGAGGCCATTTGTTTTTGTTTCCAGAAAACAGTTTATCAAAAGAGTCAGAACTCAAAATTTTGTGGAGTTCCAAAAATGACCTTATGAAATAGGAGTTTTTATTTTGGTTTTTAGGAGGAGAACGGTGGGTTGGTTGGTTAGTTAAAAGCCTTGATACAGTACCGTTAGTCACGCCAGTAATCGAGAAATCAAAATGGACGGCTGAGATTGGAGGGCGTAATTGGTGTAGCGTTGGATGTTGATGGAGGTGTATAAATATAGCATATATTCCAATCATCTCAGCGATGGTTTAATTTCGCTTCCTCTGCTCCGTTGAGAATATCCATCTCTGAAGAAATACCATTTTTAAGTATACCCATTCCCTCCAGTCTCTTCTCCTTCAATCTCTCGAGATTCCTTTTCCTTCGCAAGGTCGCAGAAGATGTTTTGTGTTTGATTTTGTAGCTTTTATTCTCTTATCTGGGAGTTCAATTTAAAAACCTCCCAAATGGGGGACTCGGAGGAAGCCCAAATCATCCCTGTGGAAGGTCAGTTTATATTTCTTTATTATACAAATTTGAGTTAACTTGAACCCCTGTTTGGTTTCCAGGAAAATTTTGGAAAAGAGACAGACAACAAAATTTGGAATATTGCTGCTTGCAGTGTTTGGGTTTGGAATAATTTAAAAATTCACCTATATTGATCCCAGTAGCTGCTTGGGATTTTTGTTTTCTGACGTCTTGACAATGATGATTATGAAACCCAATATTTAGAATTTTTCCTTATTTTCCCTTTTTGTAAGCTTTCTTAAGTCTAAAAACAGAGCGGCTCGAACTGATTTTGTGTGTGGGTGTTTTTCCTTTTTCTCTTTTTTTCTTTTTGGGACTGAAGAAATCGGAGAAACCAAAGAAAAACCAGAAATAAGACCACAAGATGGTTCAAAGAAACAGGATAGCAGCGATGATCAGAACTCCCCAAGAGGGGTATTGGAGATCCCAGTGTTGGGTGGGGACTCTGATCACAGTACCTGCAGCAGTTGCAGCTCTTCTTCCAACGACAAATCGACAGTTCATCAAGAGCTGGTACGCGAGACCCATCGATCACACTGGAAGAGTTTGTTTGGTGCTCTGAAGAAGAAGTCAGTCAGAAGATTCTCTACGATCCCGTCGCTGGCTGGTCACGAACTCTCAAGGATAAGTTTACGAAGGAAATTGGCTCGAATTCGCAGTGCTGAAGATCCAATTTCTGTTGAAGGTATGCCGGTGCCAAAGCCATCATGGCGGAGCTTCGATTACGCCGAGCTCGCCGCTGCTACTGATAATTTTAGCTCCGGTGAGGATAACCCTTTCTCCCTTTTTCATTTTATGGCAAGTATATATATGTATTGCAATCTTACAGATTTAAGACTGTATGGAAGGGGATACAAGTGAATTTTGAAAAGAATAGTTTATTTTTTCAAATCAAAATAAACTTTCTTTTATGATTAAAATAATTGTTTCCTAATTTCTAAAATTATTATTTTTACAATACTTTCCAAAAGGTGAAGCCGCCGTGTTCTTAAATTTTAGTTCTCCTTTTCAGATTCCTTTTCAATTGCTTATTTATTTATTTAATGGATTTAATAATGAAATAATTCTCAACATTTTCAAAATTCATAAGCTCAAATCAGTTTAGCAAGATAGTCTATTCTTTATACACTTGACCTTCGTAATTCAAAACTTGTCTATGGTGTCCAAGTAAATATTTTTGTTGGCTGCTTGGCTGCAGTGGAAAAGTCCATGAAAGGGCCCATAGATGCATAAGTCCTATAATGTGTCGACTTGGACGGCAGATAGTGTTGGCAATTTCCAATTTGCTAAGTTTGATTTATATTCATGGGGGTAAGACTCTGAATAATAGATGGGGCATTGTATGCCTTTATTAATGCCATTAATCATCCCATCTATGGATGGGGACATCAACTTCACGTAAGCGGTCAAAAGCAGCCTCTATTCCATACCAAATGAATAACGTTTCTTTAGAGGAGGAAGTTTTGACACAGGATTGAAGGGTTAGGATTTAGGAAAGTGATAGGGGGACTTCACTGCTTACTTGATTCTTACATTTAACTTCCCAAAGGGTGCAGGCGTCTTTGGTTGAATTGGTTTGGGTTGGGTGGGGTGGGTCTGGTTAATTGATGATAGAGATGAACATGTCCCCCAAAAAGTGTCCTCTCCCATCTATATAATTGTCTGGCACATGCCAGTGTAAGCAGATTCCAGGAGAGTACATTAATGGTGAATTTTGGGCAATTTTTTCTGGTGTTTTTCAGAATTTATTTTTGAGTCCTCAAAGTCCAAGTTGACTAGTTCACCCTGTGGAATTCCACAAGGACCAACTAAAAATGAGTGGTTACCAATTTTCAAATCACTTGCTACTTCTGGTCAATGGGTTGCAAGTGAACTTTAAGGATGATCATTGATAAGTTACTTCTGTGGCAGTTCATCAACTACATGTATAATGGTAATAGTTAATGTGAAACCAGCGGGTTTTGAAAAAATTGTATATATTGGATTGAATAACTTCAAATTTCAAGCTTAACCAAATCTTTTGCATCTTTTTTGGATTAATATACAAAGTTGTAGACTTACCCGTGCATGTATCTGACTTCGACAGAGAATTTGATTGGGAAAGGGGGGCATGCAGAAGTATACAGAGGGTGCTTATCTGATGGTCAACTTGTTGCAGTCAAGAAGCTAATGAAGAAAGAGAAGGAAGATGAGGAGAGAACCGGAGATTTCTTGTCAGAGCTTGGAATTATTGCACATATTGACCACCCAAATGCTGCTCGATTGATTGGGTTTGGTGTTGATGGTGGTTTGCACCTTGTCCTCCAATTCTCTCCTCAAGGGAGTCTTGCATCTGTTCTCCACGGTGATGTATCTCTCCTTACATTTTTTATTTCCTTCTTTAGATTTTATTAGAGATTTCTTTGCTTTAGTCACTATAAACATCCGACAGACCCCTTGGAAAATGAATTTTTGCTGCTCAGCAGCAGTAAGGGTGCCTCCTCCTACTATCCATAAAGCGGCAGGACCTTCTTGTTGGAAAATGCTTTCTCACTTTCTAGTAATGGACATTAATCACATATTTCTTTTACTGATAAGGAGACATTGAGTATTTCAGGTACAACAGAAAGTCTAGAATGGAAGATAAGGTTTAAGGTGGCTGTAGGGGTAGCAGAAGGATTGCAGTATCTCCACCAAGGCTGCCACAGGCGCATAATTCACAGAGACATCAAAGCTTCTAACATATTACTCACCCAAGATTACCAACCTCAGGTATTTCTGACTTTCATGTATTGTTTCTTGTTTGGAACAATCACAAGTTTGTGACTTCATTTATGCCTTGCAGATTTCTGATTTTGGACTAGCGAAGTGGCTTCCAGACAAATGGGCTCACCATGTTGTCTTCCCTATTGAAGGCACATTCGGGTAATTGCAGTGCAGCTTCAATGCTCTGTTTTGTACTTTTTTTTCCACTTTCATGTGTTCTTAATATTTGGGGCTTATCTTGGACTGGATTTCAGGTATTTGGCCCCGGAGTATTTTATGCATGGGATTGTTGATGAAAAGACTGATGTTTTTGCATTTGGGGTTTTATTATTAGAGCTCATAACAGGTCGTCATGCAGTTGATTCATCTCGACAGAGCCTGGTGATTTGGGTATAGTTAAACTAAAGTGAACTCTCATAAAATTTGCATTTGATCTCTGCATGTTATGTTAATTTGCAGAGTTTATGTTCACACCTTTATGCGTACAGGCAAAGCCACTGCTGGATGCAAATGATGTTAAAGAACTAGCAGATTCTCGGTTGGGAGATTGCTATGATCTTGGAGAAATGAAGCGAGCCATGCTGACAGCCTCAATGTGCATTCATCACTCATCCTCCATGCGTCCAGAAATGAACCGGGTATGAAGTTCTTATCTCCTCCCTCCATTCCTCAGTTCATTAAAATCTCCATTGTAATGGCACAAGATTGATAGCAGAGGTGAATTTTGGAGTATGTAGGTTGTGCAGCTACTGAGGGGAGAGGGCAAATCACCAGAACCAAAGCAGAAGTCCAATGTGGGGAGAGCCCTCATTTTAGATGACTCTGACTTGGCAGACTATACCCCTACTAGCTATCTGAGGGATCTCAATCGCCATATGGAGCTGGTTCTGGAATGACCCCTTGGTGCATACCTTCTTCACCATTGTTGTTGCTGCTGCTTTTGTGCAGTTATCAGTGTGAAAGTTTAGAATGGTGTGGCCCTACAATATATGCCACACCAGTTAAGATAGAATTAAGTCTTAGCATCCCAAAACCAAAAAGTTGTATTGGTTTTCCTAGGGGATGTATTGTTGTGTAGAGAAGACTAGCCGAGGAAGCATATGAACAATGCACAAGCATATAAGAGAAGAAGCATATGCGGATGGTGTGTAGTTGTATTGCATACAGATTAGAAATTTTATGTTTATTTGCTATGCTTCTCGGTCATCCATCATGGTTGTAAATATTTGTGATTGTGAAGTGGGAAACTGACCCACTCAGGATGGGTAAACAATGAAGATTTAGGGACTAAAAGAAATTGAAGAAAAGATGTTAGCTTCATGAACCAATTCCATTATACGTCTCATTCCCAAAAGTCTTTATTTAAATACAACATTATAAGTTCACTATTTTAACATGATATCTAAGGAAAAATAAATGTCGGGGCATGTTCCCTAATTTCCTTTATTAGCAATATTTGTAATATTTGTGCATTATACCATGTTTTTTTAAAAAAAAAATATTTGACAAATCAAACAAACTAGAGGAAAAGATATTCAAAATATGTGACAAGCATAAACAGAAGGTGAAATTTAGAGTGGAAGTGGGCTAGGGTTCATGAGTCGCTAAAAACTAGGTTGTTTTCTTAAGTGTGTTGGCTGTCAGCCTGTCACACAAACTATTTGGCAACTGGGCTGCAACAATAGGGTCCACAACACTAGTTAGGTGGGTCCGGTTGCACTGGATCAAATGAGTTGGGCCCTCGTCCATCGAAAGGCCCTTTTACAGCCATTTACCTGCTCCTGCTTGGCTGCTTCTAGTCCTATCATCATACTCGGAAAGGGTTTGTGGGATTGTTTGGAAGCATGGCTCCCGATGTTCTTGTACAAGCGGGGCTTCTGATCCTAACCCTAGTTATATTCGTTGCTATGTACAAGCTCCCCAAACAAGCCCTAGCCAAGCTCCGTCTCAAGAACCGAGCTACGGTCCAAGCCAACCGTCACTTCGTCCAAGGGGCTCAGCTACTCGCTCGAGCCAGATCCGCCCAGAAGCGAGCTACTTCCCTAACCCTAGCCCAAGGTGCAGTCGCCGAAGCCAACAAAGCCCTCAATCTGGACCCCAAGGACGCCGGCGCTCAGATCCTCAAAGCCTTGGCCTTGGATCTTCAGGGCCACAAGTCCTCTGCCCTCAGATCCCTCGACGCCGCCCTCTCGCCACCGGCAGTGAAGTCACTCTCTGATCGAGAGCGAGGGGACGCGCTGTTTAAGAGGGCGGAGTTGCGGGTGGCTATAAACCGGAGGCGGAGGGTTGACTCGGCGGTAGCGGACCTAGTGGAGGCGGTGAGGCTGAGCGAGGATAACTGCAAGGCGTTCTGTTTGTTGGGTGAGTGTTATGAGCACAAAGGGATGAAGGATGAGGCCAGGAAGGCCTTTCTCCAGGCCCTGAGGATCGAGCCCACTTCAGATGCTGCCCGCCAGGCCTTGGAACGCTTGGCCTCACCTTCCTGAACCTCAGAGTGGGCTGGGCTGGGCTTGACTTGACTAGGAAGTGCCTGCAGAGGAAGCCCAAAACATTTGATATTGAAAGACAGACAACGTTGTTATAATCCCAGTGGTCTCATCAGTTATTGTTTGGATGTAATGGTAATACACTTTTCCTTGTATGCAAAATTTCTGGTCCACACTGTTTTTGCATATTATGCAACAAGATAATGGATGTAACGCATTGGCTTTGCTATGGGTTCTCATGTGTTGATGAAAGGAAGGAAATATATACATATATGATAGGGCAGCAACAACGATCCAACGTTGTGCAAAATTGAAGAAAATTAAAAAAGAAATTCAGCTGTTAAGAAAAAAGATTAGGGCTCCCATTCAACATCCATTGAGAAGTTTACAAAACCTAGTTTTCCTAGCATAACTAGAACTTCATCTTGTCTCAAACAAAACCTCATATGTTTCAACAACTGCTAAAAGTCATGAAAGAGGTGGTGGGTCAGATGTGGGTCAGCTGGGTAGGAAGCACAAACAAGAGCTTTTGCTAATTGTTAGCATAATTGTGCGGTCAGTAGGACTGGTGAGGCCATATGAAAAACTCAGCTGGAGGCGGCAACAAAGCCATTGGGGTTGGCATAGAGGAGGAGGTCGTGCCTGGGGAGTTGGAGGCGCCCATGTTACTGGAGTGAAGATGGTTGAAGAGGTTGTGATGATAAAATGCAGTTGCAGTATCTAATGGAATTCCACATGGGATTGCAGGAATTGGTTGGATTGCGCCGAAAGTGATGCCACTGCTGCTGGCGCTGGACTGAGTTTGCTGGTCCAGGTTCAAACAAGGCTTCTGATCTGATTCAAGCGAGAGCTTTAGCCGCTTTGCTGCTCCACCAATGGGAAGAGCACTATTTGCAATTGCTTCCACATCATATCGGTTCATCTCGAAATTGGTCACCGCATTCACACCCCTGAACTTTATGGCTGCTATGTCATATGCCTCTGCTGCTTCCTCTTCGGTGGCTGACACCACGAGTTACAAGGGATTATTATGTGAACAATATGCTTCTTTTTGAGACCCCTCTTTTAAGACATTAGCCTAATTTTAGCACGTCCAGTGACCAGACGGGCTCAAACTGGTGAAGTTGTGGAGAATTTGAATTGACCTACAACCCTCTCCTCTTCAAACACTTTTCCTCACTTAAATCAGTCCACACTCCAGAATAGACATTCTGAAGCTCACCAGGTTTGAGCCAGTCTAGTCGTTAATCTCGTTATCATTATCTAAAGTTAAAATTGCATATTTACCAAATGTCCCCAGGTACAGGTCTTTATTTCCAGCAACTCGACCTATCCTTGCTTGCCATCGACCTTGTTGATGATGCCTGCAAGATCATTATACTTGCCCGCTTTACAACAAGCTAATATGTAGTCTTAATGGAAAAGAATATGTCGAAAATGGACTCAACACCGAAAGTTGTATGCTTCAAATGAATGGAAATGTTCAAACCTTGTGACACCCCTGTAAATGGAAGCTCCCCTTGAAAAGCCACTACTTTTCCTGAAAATTTTGGAAGAAATAAAAGTTCAATTTTTATTTATGGATGAGATAACAAATACAACAGACTACAGATAGGTGGGTTATGGTATACCTTCTCAGTGAAGCGATGAATTCTTGCTTGGTCACATGTTTCATCTCCTCCAATTCTTTGGTATAATTTGAAACCTGAAAGAAATGCCAACTACCTGGTTAACAAAGTCCTCATAATGGGTAAGTAGTTCTCCATCCAGCAAAAAGTGGTTCACAGAATTGAGAGTTTTAGAAGAGCATATATATTACAGGGAAATTGGTAGTTGCAGAAGCACCCCAGTACTTTAGAGCTGCTAAATCATAGGCCCTTGCTGCCTTTTCTTCCTTGTCATACCCACCTGATAATTTACACAAGTCCATCATAATTAATTTAATACTCTGTAATACTGTTCAACCCAGTATTAGAGGATTTGTTAGAAAGAACAAAGGAAGCGAACGGGATTTTCTTACCCAAGTACACTGTTAATTATGTGTGTTCACACATCCAGCAACAACCAACAATCCAGAATCCACGTTTCATGCAACAGTGAAGAAGAATTCCAATATCAGCTTACAGAATGGTCAAATATTTCTGCTAGAAAACTATTTCCCACAAGCAAACAAGAAAGAACCATATGCTACATGGTTTTTGTCAGATTCATATCCCGGCAAATAGTTTATTCCCTTTCTCAGAATGTGAGAAAAGTAAAGCGTGGAAAATCCCATTCTCAAGCATGTCTGAGTTGCTTCCAGTTTTCACATGTGAGCGGTTTGTGAGACTTCAAACTGCCTTAGCAAATTGTAAGTACAAATAAACAAACTGAACTTTTTTCCCCAACAAAATTTTCTAATAAATTTTCCATACTTCATCTAAAGATGCCCCCGCCCCCATTTTCCTGGTGTACCCACCAACATCTGATGTCAGTACATGAACAATGGGTTATGGGGTGGAACCCCGCCGCATCTCAGGCACCCTGGGCTGGCAGCCAGCGCTGGAAGCAGGGTGTTGACTCTAAGTTCTAACCATGGGATAAAGCCCTCCCCTCCATTCACACACAGAATACGGAAAGGACTTTTTAAAAATAAGAATTAAGATAAAAATAATAATAAGCCCACCTTACATGACTTGTAAAACTAGAATAATACAACCAGCATGAATAAATGCGTTTCAGCGAAAATGGTGGGTGCTTTTAATTTCAATTGGGTGGGTGGGTTGGTCAAACCTAGACTCTGTGTTGCAGGAAAAAGAAAAGCAAAAGTAAAAGCCATCTAATAAATTTTCAGAGCAAGTGTTCAGAGTTCAGACGCGTCCATGTCTGTAACATCTTGGCGGTGGTCCTGTCATCCTCGCAGCCAGAAAACATGATACGGGCAACTTATAGGAGAGGGGAGAGAGGAAAGCGATGAAGTTGGATGGAAAGAGAAGACAACAAAGCAAACCCACATGAACAAAATGGCGGCCCATCTGATCAAATCAATGAAAGAAGGGAAGCAGAGGGACAGAGAAAGTGCAGTGAAAGAAGTACAATTGTACCTATATATACCATCAGTCAATCAATCATCATAAAAGACTGATGAGATGGAAATGCCCACTACCACCACCACAGCCCATTAAATGTCTTTTTACTTCCACTCAGTGCATGCAAATTTCTTTTCATTGTTACAGTATTTTCCTTAATATATACAATATAGCATCGGATTTTCTTATATAAATGGACAGTATATGAGAGAGAGAAAGACCTTGACGCCCCTTCCTGGCCTGGCCCTCCCTTCTGCTGCTGTTATCCCACAGATGCGCTTCATATCTACCCGTCCACCTGTGTCTGCAAAGCAATACAGAAAGCAATAAACTAGTTTGTTCCCTATACACACTGATGAACAAGTTCCCAGGAACCCAAACACTTGAAACAGTGAATGCTGTTACGAAACCACTTGTTCCATGTGAGAAATGCTACCCAGAGAACTCACCTACACCCTCAACTGTAACACCTTTTTCATGTGAAAGGCAATCCACAAAACTCAAGACCATAAAAATGGCTCATATTTTGATTCAAAACCCCATTATCCACTTTTGGGATTCGAAAATGGAGTAAAGGGGTTCTAACAAAGGAAAAGATTGGACTAATGCCAGATGTAACCCAGAGAGGAAAAAACGGTATCCATACCTGGTAACTCCCCTGTAAATAGAAGTTCTTTGGCCAAAGGTATCAGCAATCTTTTTAGAGCAATCAGAATCAGCTGAAACAATAGCCTGCTGATCAGATCTCTGAGTAGTCGTAGTCGTAGTCGTAACCCCAAGTGACAATGCCCCTGTAGGACAATGCGAGAAGGCCAACTCGTTCCCTGACTCAATCGAATGACCTGGAAAATCGCTCGATGCGAGCTGGGTTCTCCCAATGGACGATGAGTCTTCCACTTCCGATCCCGAGTTAGTAGAAAAGGCTTGAAATCCTGCCGTCGCCGCAATGGCTTTGAGATCTTGTTGTTCGTTGAAGTAAGCAGAACCATGGTCGTAGATGTGAGTCAGGGAGGAATCTTGGGTCTCTGTTTGGCTCTCCGAATATCGGACCAAGGACGATGAGTCGCCGCCAAGGAAGTCCTCGAGCTTGGGAACCTGTTGGTGATGGAGTTGAGGGTCGACGAAGCTTGTGAGCATGGACGAGTTGGTAATGCTTGGTGTAGCAGCCTCTTTTACTTGATAGTCGTCTCCTTCTGTGTACATAACTTGAGGCTTAGGATTTGTCCACCCTGCAAAGAGACGCGTCAACTCAGTAACTCAGTTCGAGTTGCGCTAACTTGGATATGTAATCTCTATATACCCGTTTGATTGCTAAGAAACTAGGGCAAAAAAATACTGAAACAATATCTCCTATTGTGATTTGGTTCAAATGAAAAGACAAAATCAGCTTAACTAGCTTAGTTGAGTTCCCCCTTTCTTTGCTGCTATGCAATAGATAATATAAATTTCAAAACTCGCTTTCCTCGTTTTTCTAGGGAACCAAACAGAAGCCCAAAAAATTCTGGGTATTTTTAGTCATTAGCGGATGGACATAAGGAGTGAGCTGGGGCATTTCTCCAACTGACCGGCTGTCGGACACTAATGCTCCATTTGATTGCTGATAAATGACTGAAAACCAAGTCAAAGCGCGGAGTCCTACTACAGATTTGGGTTGGAGTTCTTCACATTTTCTCAGCAACCAAACAGAGCTTAAAGTCTCCAGATTAAATAAATAAAAAATGGGTATACCGTTTGCATAGAAGTTATCGACATAGTAATGCGGAGAAGCAGCAGACGAGCTCTCATAGGGCATAATCTGAGACTCTGAACACCGCAGCATTTCCATGGGAGAGAGCGAAAAAGAGAGCCAGTTAGTCACCGGTGCCATTGTTTTCGCGAACTTCTTCAGCCACTAATCTTTCGCTTCTCTAATAGCGGATCGCATTCATCCTCCGTTTGGTGGTGGAGAAAACTGAAACAAAGCCAGAATATCCCACGTTAAGCCAAACATCGAAGTCAAGTGGGAAAGATTAATTTTGGCTCTCTCAAGTCTCACCTCCCAAACAAGAACCCAAAAAGAAAATGAAATAGAAAAATAAAATCACCCACCCAATATTGGAAAAAGGAGAAGAAACAACGAAGCGTTAATTACCAGGAGTGAGCATGTGAGGAAGAGGAGGAGAAAAGTTGGAGAATGAGGAAGTAGAAGAAGGAAGTGGGGTAAAAGATAGAGAAGAGAGCAGAAGGAGCGTTGAAGGGTGATCAGAAACGCATTGCATGCAACTCCACTTGTAACTAAAGCTGCTGCTTCAACCTAACAAAAAATCACTTATGTAGAAAGTAGAAAGTAGAAAGAGAAAGCGAAAGAGGAGAGAGCGGGTGTGTGACTGTGTGGGAATTGGGATTAGACTGGGGAGCACTCAGCGGTTTCATATGCCATTGGGCGTAAAATCTGAGAGAGAGAGAGAGAGAGAGAGAGAGAGGAGAGCAGAGAGAGGTTTATGTGAAATTATGAATAAAATAATAGAGAGGAGTGACTTTTTAGCTCTGCGCTCAGGAAAATTTGTCTGAAACAAACAACGTTGCGAAGGATCCGGGCTGGCAATACCCACAGTGAATTTGTTACCCCCTTACTTCTCCCTTCTTACCCATTTGCCCTTTTCTTTTCTCTCTATTCTCCACACTTGCCCCCCTCTTTTTTTCTTATTTTAACTTAAATTATTCACTTTTTTTCCCCTAAATTATCTTACTTAAATTTATTTATTAAATTTTCATACCATATTAAAAATATTTATAAATACATAAAATAATTATAAAAAAATATCATGATATAAAAAAGCCCTCCTCCCATATTTTATTTTATTTTTAATTAAGTAAACAAGCTATTCTATCAAACATTTTTTTTTTTTTGCTTTAAGTCACCTCATCATCAGACTATTTTATCAAACATATGTAAGTTTATTAAATTAATTTAATGATTTAATAATTTAATTTAAGATATTAAGTTTAAATATATTTAATAAAATACCTTTAAATTTTTAGTTAAAATAATTAATTAGTTTTAAATTTTAAATCTCTTTTACTATTAATGACTTCACATTTTTTTTATATTTTTTTATATTATATAATGTATTACTTAAGATTAATAAATATAAATGTTAATTAAAATTAATAAGAATAAATATATGAATTTGATGATTTTAAAAAGTAAGCTAATTTTATCAAATAACTTCAATGCCTAAAATAAAAATCAAGTAATATTATAAAAATCATACAAAAGGAAATTCATGCCCAAATTGATAATTATTTTTTAAAACAATTTTAAAAATGGTTTTTGAAAATTATTTTATAATGTTTTATAAAATAGAATTTGTTCAAAAGTCTAAAATGTTTTTAACCTATTTTTATTATTTTTATATATGTTTTAAAAATATTTTTTATGTATAAAACTTTATTTTTAATCATTATACATGTTTATATAGTTATTTTTTAAAGCAACTCCCAATAAATAAATTTAAAAAATTGAAAACAATAAAAATATGTTTTCTGAAGAAACCTTATTTTCTATTTTTAAAAATAGAAAATAAAAAACAATTTTCTTGTTGTCAAACATTTTTCCAATTTTTTTATTATAAAAAAGTATAAAACTATTTTCAAAAACAATTTTCAAACAACCCCATAAAACTTGTTATAAAAATAAAGTCCATAACATTTATCACTCTAGAATTTTAAACCACTTAATCTCAAAACTTAAATAATATTTGTATTTAAGTATGATGTGTTGGTATCGAGCCAATCAGAGTCAAGTCCATCTAGTTTCACTTGAGTCAGGTAAACCTCCTCCCTTTTTTGTGCTTCTTGAAGAGTCCGTCCTACTTTACTAGAGTCAAACGGGCTTCTTCCTTGCACAAAATGATGTTCGGACGGGTGGTCCGAGTGCATCCTTTCGAAGCTTAAGTTATACAACAATAACTCTAACTATTTTGTGGGAGATAATGAGCATATGTGCACGCATAGCTTGTTTGTGCTTTTTAAGGGGTTTATATAGAACTGATGACACCATCACTATATTGTTGACTATGCAGTCTAGCTTTTCTTGTAATAATGATTGCCCTTAGGGCAGCTGAGCAATCATATCAAATAAGGGCAACTGACTGGTGCTATCTACTGATGTGCCAAAATCTCGGATCTTGCAACTGACTGTTTATTTAGTTTGTCAATGTCTGAGATTATGTGTAACAATTAATTGACATTAACTTTTGGACGTAAATGGAGTTTCGTTTGTTGCTTAGACATCATGCGTCTAATCCATCGTTCAGATGTCAGGTGTCTAGGTCGGCGCTTAGACATCAGGTGTGGTTGATCACTCATACCAAAAGTCTTGAGGACTTGATTGGACTGGTTTGTCCGTCTAAGAGTCCAACGAGCCTAGCTTGTCGATTCCGTCTAAGCTTGTGGAAGAAGGGAGACCTCTCACTTCTGGTGCCAGATAGAGTGATCTCGATGGGTAACAAGTTTGGCCTGGTCGACCAAAGGGTCTTGAGCTCGAAAAGCACGTGTGAAGGAAACCATGCTTACCTCATGTGTATTTAGAAAAATCCTTCAATTTTAGATATTAAATTTTCAATAAAAAAAAATCCCCTTTTAAGATCCTTTTTCTAATTCATGATAAGGACTCCACGATCGTGATTAAAGAAACAGAGATGGAAAATCTTTGAGCTCCGATTTGGTCGTCAGTGAATTATAAACATTAACAACAAATATCAAATGGGTCATGTCCATTAATTTTGGGCCTTAAGTTTTTTTCCTTTTTGGAAGTCAAAGCACCAATTAAGCATCCAATAAAACGAGTGAATACATGTCATCTGGAGTGGAAAAATGCCAAAAAAAAGCCTGGAAAAATGTGGTGCTGCAAAATCAAAGTGCGAGACCACTCACCCACAATTCCGGAAAACACTCAGCCCCATTCCCTGGCCTGCTTCCTCACTCCTATTCTTCTCTCCTGCTTTGGGGGTCACTGGCTCCCAATTCCACCCAACTTATCTTTCACAAAATTAATTTTGATTTAGAAAGTTTATTTACATAAATGAGAATTGGGTAAATGGTTGGCAATTAGTATGACCTTTGAAAATGACAGGAGACATGATTTGGGAGACACACATATTCTGGAGGAATCTTCCTTTAGATCAATGCTTGGATCACACAGCTTTGGAGATGATTGCCAAAAGAAGAATAATGTTGGATGGAAAATGAATTGGAGGAAATCCCTTTCCAGGCAAACCCTAAGTAAAAAGGGGCCGTTTGCCATTTTCCTTTTTCACTTTTGACTGGAAATTGGAAAACTTTTCCACCTAAAGAGATGTGGCATATGGTAACTACTCAGTACTAACTAGGAAGGGAACTTGTTCGACCTTTGCATGGATGCCTCCTCAAGGGTAAGGGCATGGTCGAAAGCAGTCATAAATAATAATAATTACCACGAGACAGAAAAAACTAATGCATCAGATGGAGACAATTGATTGATGACAGGAGTATGAATTACAGACCAATCAACTCCATTCGTGGAGGTGGAGCCACTAGGGTTTTTCAATCATGGGTTTCTATTATTTCAATCAAATTTTCTCCAATAAATATCCCTCCTTATTGAATGCATGAATTAATATTAAAATTATCCTATCATACTTTTCAGAATTTTAAAACTTGAATAGGATGTGGATGTGAGTGCGTATGAATTTAATTATCAAAATATAAAAAAACATTTTTTTATAATTTTTTTTAATAACGTGAACGGATTTTGAATCATGTCATTCAATCAACTCGAATCGAATATGATTAATCTAAATTCAATTCGATATTTAAAAAATTAGATGTAAACTTGAATTAGACTCAAAATAATCATCGATTCACTCAAAATACAACCTTATGAATGTTTGGGTGATTCTTACTTAGTCACATTGAAACCTTTACAAGTACGTGCTGATAAAAACGGGAAACGTAAGAGGGGCGGGCGTGAGAGGGAGAGGACAAGAATGGAGTAGAGAAAAAGTTGGGGAAGGATTTCCACAAGGAGGGATGGGTTGGTTGTGAACAGAAAGCAAAGAGGCTCAAGGGATATGGTTAGGGGTGTCATCTTCTTAAAGGGGATTGGGGTTTTTGGAGGGTTTTGAGTGGCATTTTGTAGATATAAAATAATGTAGCAGAGAGTCGTGGGATGAGATATGAGAACACGTAGGGTTGGTTCATTCGTTGAAACTTCGGCGCCCTGCCACTCCCATCCAACGCAAGCAAAAGCACTCAAAGCAAGTAGGTTTTCAGCATTAGTTTGGCTTTATCCTTTTATGAATAATGGACCCTCCCATGATTTTGCTCTTGGCGTCTTTGATTGCCGCACCCCTTTCCCCTTCTCCCTTCTCGCTCCTCACTACTCATTCTCTCTAGGCCTTTTCCTTAAATCCCTTCCCTGGATGCTTCTTAATCCCTCCGACAACGTTATCCTAAATCATGATTTCTTCTATCCATCTAAAAGCTTTAATGCCCATTTAAGTTTTGATTAAATATAGGGTTTTTTTTAAAGATGAAAATAATGCAAAAATTGAAATGGCATTCTCATCCGATCATCCCAAGCAGTTTGGATTTAAGACGAAAACAAGCAAAGTCCGTACCAAGTTGCACAAATGGTGAGCAGCATTTTAGAACGGCATGTGACATCACACGTGGTGCATCCACACCAATTATCAGGGAATTCTGGGAGGTATAATTAATGCTAGGCAAACCCTTTCATCTTCTGAATCAACGGTGGAGAATAGCGACACATGGAGGAGAGAGATAGAGAGGGAGGGGGAGTAGGATTAGAGTAACATGCATGGATATGATAGACTAATTAATTAAAGGAAGGAAGTCCTGGTAGAGAAGAATGGATCCTCGGTCCTCATCATCCTTCTTATCTCTTTCTTTAATTACATGACTGATGACACACACTGTATAAATGTAATCACTGCTTTTGACCTTTGACCGAAAGGGCACGTGCGCTGCATCTTTTTGTTCAAATATATCGGTGATTTCGGTGGTCCACGTGACATGATCGAACGTACTTTATTTTTTAATCCTTGGCTTGGATTCCAATACTCTCCCTGATGAGTAATGCCTTGGTAACTAATCAAAGTGTGAAGCCAAAGCACGAGGCCCTTGGGATTAAAAATTAAAATAAGGTTTGATTGTTGGTCTCTACACTCTCCTTAGTCCTTCCTTCCCTCACCACATTGGATTCTAAATCTGATTTTCTCTATTTCATTACTTGTCACTTGTATCACACACCTATACTTTTATATTCCTCCATGTTTCAACTCTTGTATGCCCACTCAGTATTTTATGTATCATGTTGCTTCTATCCAAGAAAGAAAAATAATATTTAAAAAAAATGATTTTCTCATTTACTAAAAAATATATAAAATATAAAATATAATTAAAATTAAAATCTTTCTCTTTAGTCTTTTCCTCATCAACCAAACATACCCTAAACCGGTTTTCTAGAAGCCCAAAAAAGAGAAGCAAATGGGCCAACTTGTGATACTTGGGCTCAACTAGTTATCCCCACAAAACTCAGCCCAACTACCTGCAGTAAGCCTTAAACTAGGCTGATTATGGGCCAAGGCCGAGAAAAAGCATTAGGTTTTATATGTCAGCTGAGCTTCCCGTCCATGGCCATACAAAAGGTTGTCCTGGGCCCTGGCAAAAACAAAAAATTGAAATACAAAATGTTACATTGAAAGAAGTAAGAACTCAATATAAAAGTATCTAACCGAAGGAATGTGCCGCACGATGAATTGGGTCCGACTCCTTGGTCCTCCCCACACTCCCCAATCATCCTCCCAAAATTTAATGGTCTTGTTTCAATGCTTTGAATGTGAACCTCCCCCCGCTCGTCCTTTTTGAAAGACCCTGACCCGACTGCTTTCCTCCGAGCCCCATGTGTTGTTGTGTTTTCAATGCGCCACACGTTACCAGACTGCGGTTAATTTTGTTAGCCGCGTCTTGGTCTTCTTTATAACCATAACTATCATCTAATGACGCAATAATCAAAGGTTGAACTTAGAACCTACTCAATAATGGGTGCAATTAAACCTTCAAATCAACACGACTCCAACTACATAAAGAAGTTCCAAAGAAAGGCTAAAGTAAACAACTCTACACCGTCTAAAATCTTTTTATCCTGTAAAACTTTACGATCGTCAATTGGAGAGAAATTAGTCTAATTGACTTGCCCTCTCTAATTATTTATTTTTGTACTATAATTGAAATTTTTTATTTAAATCTATCTACCCACACTTCTAGAGTGTGAAAGAGATTAGCACAATTTGTGGGAACATAGAAAAGTAAATAACAATAATCATAATGTCAACACTACAAACAAAAGTAATTATGAGAAGATCATTTACTACCATTGCAATTTCAAAATTAATTGATGACAGCGAACAAAAGGTTGAAACTGAAGTCTAGCAAAAAGAAATGAAATCTAACTTAGGAAAACACAAGACTCAAAGAGTAATTAGATGAAAATACTTAGTACCTTATCCCTTAACCTTTAAAAAGAAGTTGTGTCCAAGAAAATAAGCAAAGAGGAAGAGACCACAAATGAGGATTAGAAAGAATAATCCCGCCACAATCAAAGGTAGGAGAGACAATCATCTTAAAGGGAAAGACAACCTTCTTTGATATCTTTAATTTTTAATGATTGGACATAGGGTGGTTGAAATCCAATTTTAATATGACCCAATTATCAAATAAAACGCGAAAAATGTTTTTACATTTGAATTTTAAAGTAATGTTTTATACCAAGAAATGATATCATAAGAGATCATTTTGAAGAGGGAAATATTTAATTTATATATAAAAATTGATGCTATCAAGTTAAAAATGTTTGATATAAAAATTATGTGTATATATATATATATATATATAAAGTAAATAAATTATTTCCCGATAACTTTTTATCTTATCTTGCATTATTTCCCATAAATTAAACATTATCTTAATGAAAAATTAAACCAAAATCCAACTTAATTGGGGTTTAAATCAGTTGACATTATTAAAAATTATTAATTAATACAAAAACAACATCATTGTCACAATTGAGTTGAATTGAGTGAATGCAATTACAAATATGCCTTGAACCAAACAAACGAAACAAGTTTTATTTACTTATTCATTTGTTTGCAATATACATGAAATCAGGACATATATTAAAAGATATATTCTTTTTCATAGGCATCTCTCTCTCTATGAAATCAGGACATATATTAAAAGATATATTCTTTTTCATAGGCATTTCTGTAGAGAGACAGCACCATCGACCCACTTTGGAAAAATGGGTCCAAAAGATGATGGAGGTGCGGGGAATCGAACCCCGTGCCTCTCGCATGCGAAGCGAGCGCTCTACCATATGAGCTACACCCCCGGATGGTCTGTCGGGGCACTATATTTAATATCAATTAATAATTCATCAAAGTTAGGCTAATCCCTTTTTGGTTCTCCTCCATAGAATTTCTCTCAAGATTTCCTACCACACCCTCTGCAAATATGATCGTGGAGCCCTCACCCAAATCTATCAGGGAAATGTATTGAGGAAATTTTATTAGTTGTATAGAATGGATGATGAATTAATGGATGAGTTTGTATTTATTTTGAGACGGTGATTTATTTGTCATACAAGGTTGTTCATGCTAATCATGTATTAAAAATGAGGTTTTGAGGTTTAGAGGTTTATTAAAAATAAAAATGAGGTTATAAGTATGTGCATTCATGAATCTATTAATGTTGAAACTAACAAAATTGATTGTTGAAAAATTATTATATATATATTTGTTATGTTGAGTGGATTGTTTGTTGTCATTTTTTTATTTGTTTAGATATATCATATCTCTCGATGAAAAAAAATTGTGGAGGACTAAGGAAAATTAAAGAACGTTTTTACGGGAGTGAGAGTTGTTTGATTATCTTTGGTTGTTGTGGAAAGTTAGATTATATTTTGATTATGATATTTATTTGTATAAGAAAAAACTATGATTTGTATGAAGGCGGTACATCATAAAACTAATGTATGTAATGAAATCATAATCTCGTTGATAGTGAAACTCTTTAAGGTTTTTTGTATTATAATTATTACAAGGTATCCTCGATCCTTTTATTACTCAATCTTGAATGTTAGGATTGGAGTATGAATGCATGTTTTGTGATGACTTAATGGAGATTACCTAAAAGATCCTTACTTTAATATTTTGTATATTTAATCAACTTTAAACTAATAAGAAAATTGATTGATGTTGACGATCAACCAAGATTCAATGTAAGTTTGTATTGTTTCTCGTTGTTCAACTTTAAAGGGTTCATTGAGGTGGAAGATGGGGGAGTCCAAATTGGCCTTTACGATTTTCTTGCTTTTTTGTTCTTTTCTTAACATTCAAGCAATTCTAAAATTATATCCTTCCAAGGTCAATATTTAAGACTTGATCCTAAATTGACTAATCTCTTGAAGTTCAATCTTCTTAAAAGAAAATTAAACAAGGTTCTACTAATTTCAATTTCATCTCTCTAATGCCTTCTAAAAATTTAGACCTAATTCTTTATCGTTTCTATTTTTCAAAATAAATCGTGATCCTTCATGAGAATCATGAGACAGTCCTGATAATTATAATTTCACAACACATCATTCAATTAGTTTCATGTCTTTTACACGATGTGCTCAAGACATAATTGTAGCCATAACATAAGATGCCATAAATTTTGGAAATATTTTTTGAATTGCTGTTTTTTAGAAAATATTCATTTTAAATTGCTTTATTTGTTATGTAAAAGCACCTCTGAAGGGAGGGCCCTCCAATACTAAAGGAAATAGAACTTCAGGTCGGAAGATGACATTCGGGATTGGGAACAAAAGCATAGTTCTAATATTGACCGTCCTACCTAACCCACATTGACAACTGATCCAACTCTTACCTTCCATGAGCTCTGTTTTTTGTCTTGTTTTCTATGAAACTTTCTGCTGGTTTCCTGCCACCGTCTTCATGTGCTGTAATAAATAAAATTCCTTCTTGTTACCCCTTTTGACGATTCTACAATGACTTCAACGTCCTCCCCTTCTCCCTCTATGTCATTCAATTCATACTACCTCTCGTGTTTAATGTTTTCTGAGAGAAAGAGGTTTGAACAAAGCTGGCGGCAAGGACTGAGAGAAAGCCGTGTGGGTCACGTGATTGCTTGTCGTCTCTCTGAAAGGTCGGCATTTGAAGACGTTTTAGTCCAAATGCATAATCATAGGGACATAACCCAAATCCAATTGGGTAAACCGTCTATTCGTTATTAAATATTTGAGTATGTATATACTTAGAATATGCCAACAGTACTCTTAAAAATTCTCCCCCGGAGTCATGGCCTAGGTTGGCTCTTCTTTATCTCCTTAATTCATAGTTTTATGTTAAACAAAAAAGGAGACCCAAGAAATTTCAACACAAGAAATCAAATCAATCAAATGAAAAAGATCCAATGGAGGTGGCCCCAATGGAAAACGAAGTCCCAATTCTGCCGTCCTGCTCCAATAGAATATGTACATGTACATCATACATGTACATGGCCTAAAGGCTTCATTCCTTCTGAAAACCTCCGACAAATCTCTTTAAAATTAGGATTTCCATCCCCAGAGACCTTTCTCTTTCGTTCATTAATTTCTATATGTTTTCAGGTTTAGCTCTTCAACACGCTTTTGCTTTGCTTACTCAAGAATTGTATGAGTCATTCTCTGGTGATGGGTATGCCTGCAAACGACACATTTCAAGGCATAGAAAGAGAGTAGCTGCTAATTTTTTCCTGGGAGAAAAAAGAGTAGCTTGTTGAATAGGCAATGGAAGTCCAATTGGAGAAGGTGTATGTTGCAGTTGGGAGTGATTTGCAAGATGGGTTTGCAACCTTGGAGTGGGCACTGAGAAAGTGGAATTCTCATTCAACATCCATAGTGATCATCCATGCAACAAATATCATTTCCAATGATTTTGTTTACACCCCATGTAAGTTACATTTAGTCTGCATTTGGGTTTCATTTCTTCAGAATCCAATTGGGTGTTTATGGGTTTCATGTTGTTTTGCAGTTGGGAAGCTCCCAGCAAGCTCTGTGAGTGATGAAAAATTGGGAGTTCTGAGGAAGTACGAGGAAGACAAGACGAACAAGTTACTGTCCAAGTACATGGCTTTCTGTGGCAAGGTTTGATTGATTTCCTTCTTCGTTTGCTTGGGTTAGAGCATATTGTTATATAAACATAGGTTTGATTTCCTCATTGAAAGTTTTCTCTCACGTCCATAGGTAAAAGCTGAAATTCTTAAAATCGAGAAACATGATGAACCCATTCATAAGGTCATCATAGATTTGATCTCCGGAGTCCATATTACAAAATTGGTCCTGGGAATGACATTCTTGAAGTCCTCAGCGGGGTATGCATAGATTGATTTTCTAATATTTTCGGGTTTGGTGGAAATTGCTTGGTTAGTAAGTCTTAATTGAGATGCCCTTTTGTGTGTTATTTCATTTGTTGAAGGAGATCAAAGAGTGCAATCAGTGGATCCTTTTATGTTCATAGAAACAAACCCGAATTCTGTGAGTTATTCATAGTATGTGGAGGAAAATTAGTATTCCTAAGAGAAGAAAATGATGGACTAATGGAGGATGATCAAGGAGTCATGGTTGCAAGAACAAGAGGAAAGCCAAGTTTCAAAGGCTGGTTTGGAAAAATGTTTGCAGAAAGTCCAACAAGCCACCATACACATGGCTCATCCACTTCGTCAACAATTGCGGATTCACTGAATTCGCTGAATCAATGGGAGAATTCTGTTGATGAAATTGAGAACTATTTCCAGCAGCTGTTATCTTTGAACCTGGATGAACAAGATTGTGAGGACGAGAACAATCCAACAGAGCAAGAGATGCCAGAAAATAGTGATTCTGATGTGGTATATATATCTTGCTATGGATCAAACATTATCTTTCAAATATGTGGTCATAAATATCTTTGCTTGATTTAGAGTAGTCACAATAATTAATGATGTTCATGCATATTCCATTAGTCAATTTAGCTAACCTTTTATCAATAATTTCTCATATCTCTTTCGTCTTTTTGACTTATGCCGTATGATGGTGATGGGAATGGGACCATATTTGATTTTTTTTTTTTTGGTGGGGGTTACAAGGGTATCAAAGCTATTTTCAAGATGAACCCTGAAAGTCCTTGTGATTCATATTCTGACTATTTTCCTGGCACCCAAACACTCATCTTCTTGTGTGAAGAATCAAAGCTCCTCAAAATTCTGCTGATTTTCTTAGTAACAGCCTTCTTGCTTCAATTTCAGAGTGGAGCAGAAAAGTTTGGAGCATTGAAAATTAAATTAGAGGAAGCACACGAGACGATTCAGTTAAAAAGAAAAGAAGCCAAGGACCATGTTGAAAGACATGGAAGAGCTGAATGGGCCATTTGTTTAAGTACTCGCCGGGTATATAAAACAGTCTCTTAATCTGTTTTCAAATTTGGACTAGTTTTTGATTAGTAACCTTGGACAATATCACTTGTTTTTGTAGGCAGAAGAACTTGAAGTTCATATAAATGAAGAGATCTCGAACCGAATTGATATAAGGAAAGAACTAGATGCTTCAAAAGAACAAATCTATGAAGTTAGAAGTGATGTTGAAGAAAGCAAGAGTAGGCTGAGATCACTTCTAGAACTCCAGACAGAGCTATCAAAGAAACTTCAACTCTCATCATTATCGAGATCACGAGTAGAGGCCCAACTAGAGAATGTAGCAATTGCAAGAGCAGAGATGGTTCGAGAGATTGAGGAGCTGAGGAGACAGAGAGATGTTCTCCAACGTAGAATTGAGTTCTGTAGAGAAAAGGAAGCAATAGGGACTGCTTCAAGACTGAGTGAGTTGATCTGCAGCTATAGAGAGTACACCCCTGAAGTGATCAAATTGGCCACCGATGATTTCTCTGAGCACCTGAGGATGAAAACTGGAGGGGACTTGACTAATGTCTTTAAGGGACGGATCAACCATGCAACCGTAGCAATCAAAATGGTGAATTCAGCCAAGGGGTTGTCCCAAGAGGCTTTCCAAATTGAGGTAATGACTTTTAAGTTCTACTGCATAACCATTAACATTCCCTTTTCTATGGACTATTACAGAGTGGCATGCCAAGGTTCTTCACTCCTAAGAGCTGATTCTTTAATGTAGGTAAAGCTCCTCAACCGCATCCGGCATTCGCATATTGTTGCGGTGATTGGTTTCTGCTCTGAGCTAAGGTGCATGGTCTTCGAATATATGCACAATGGTAGCTTGAGGGACATGCTATTTTCCTCCCATAGGAACTCCAGAAGAAGAGACTGCGCTCTTCGGTGGCATGATCGAGTCCGCATAGCAGCAGAAGTTTGCTCAGCCCTGGCCTTCCTCCACTTAAATGAGCCGAGACCCATTTTTCATGGCAGTCTGAACGCTTCCAACATCCTCCTCGACCGCAATATGGTTGCAAAGATCCATGGTTTAAGGCTCACTCCAAGCCATGAGGAACAAGATATGAGGTCCGATGTCCGGGCCTTCGGGCTTCTAGTGCTGCAGCTTCTAACCGGGAGGAATTGGTCTGGGCTGGTTGAAGAGGCAATGGCGATGGATCGTGGGGCCTTGATTCAGGTCTTGGACGAGATAGCAGGAGAATGGCCTTTGGATTTGGCTGAGGAACTTGCAGTAATAGCCATGAGGTGCGTGTGCATTAACATGGATTTGAGAATGGGAACAATAATGGGAGAGCTGAATGAGCTGAGGAAAAAGGCAGATGATATAGTTGCTCGAACAGGATGTAAGGTGGGGAGTGATGAAGGTGCCCACATGGAAGACACAAACGTTGTTGTGCCCGGTGTTTTCATCTGCCCCATATTTCAGGTGAGTGGCTTCTTCTCAACCATTTCCGCAAAGTCCCACACTGGAACAGAAGCCTTATGATATAGTTAATTGGTCCTGTTCTAACATACACGGATATTGTGCAGGAAGTTATGAAGAACCCTCATGTGGCAGCTGATGGGTTCTCATATGAGCTAGAAGCCATAGAGGAATGGCTAGGGACAGGGCACGATACATCTCCTATGACAAACTTAAGGCTCAGGCACAAACAACTCACCCCCAATCATACCCTGCGCTCCCTCATCCAGGATTGGCTTAACAAAAGATCAACTTCCCCTTCATAATACATCAAATTTTCATCTTTGTACGTTATATATATAGTCCATTCAACTTGCTGATTTTTTTTTTCTTTTTTCTCCTATGTAATTTAAAACACAGTCGTATAGACACACATTGTTCCAGACCGGAGTCACAGCTGTAGATGATGGAAAAAAAAAAAAAAAAAGATCAATTGCAAACAACACCAGACTCTGATATTTCGTTTTTTACTTTGTCCCATGCTTCTATTCTTGACATTAGAAGAAACACACACACACACATTATAGGTAGGCATATCTTTCTTTTAAATACCATGTTAATTATTCATATAATCAGGGATCACCACTGTTCTGTTTCTCACTTACAAATAGATTTGCACTAGTTATTCAGTACATTAAAAAAAAAACCATATTTTGTATGGAAATATAAGAAACTTGTACGTGGATAAGTATCCCTTCTCTCCATTCATACTCAGAGTTTCCTAGAGATCCACTGTCCTCAATCTTACGTGGCCGACCTTTCAAAGAGCAACTTCACACTAACACATGCACATGTTCCTAAAATATCACGAACCCAAACATTTTGTCCTACAAAATGCTGGAGCAATTTTTTTTGGCAAGGAATAATCTGCAAGAAAGGATGGATCAGTTTCCATCTCTTCAGCCCTTGACCATATGTATACTCCTCGTTCTTGTCGGCTGCCTGGGACAGTGTTGTCTAGTACAAGTGCCACCAGTAGGGTCACCACCATGTTCATAGACAAGAGGGCATTAAAGGCAAAATCAAGCTGATACCCACACAACAAAGAAAACAAATAGTAAGCCCCACTCTATCATAATGAAAATGGAAAAAACAAGAAGAAATGAAGTTGTAGAAGTGATAGTCAACAAAGAAGCCCACAAGAAGCTTCTAGGTTTTTATTTTCATAAGCTTACTTGATGACGAGAGATAGGATTATCAAGAAAAACATAGCTTCAATATCTTCTCATTTTCATTGTAACTACCTTTTGTTTTGGGTCACTATTGCCTTCTAAATGATATTGTGCAAAAAACAATATTAAACTAAATGGAGCAACCACCTACCTGTTTACTGCCGGTGTGGACTGGTCCATTGGAAGCAGCTGCATAAGGAATAAAATAGCTTGGAAGTATCAGGCTTGTATACAGCTGATACTGTTGGAAATATGCTGGGACTGATAAACCAAGGAACAAAGAAACACCAACTATGGTCATGTTTCTAAAACTTGCAGCTTGACTGTATTGCAAAGTTGAGAGTCCCAATGCCACAATCAATGCCCACATGAAGCACAATACAGAAGCGGCTAAGGCCTGTGGTATAGAAGCAAGAATGGCACCCACTTTTCCTGTTAAAAGCAAGCTAATAAATCAGCTATATTTATCATCAAACAGACATAAATATGCCCATTATATATGTCATCAGCTCATAGGATTAATAATCCATATCCAGAAAACACATAGCAAGTTCAGAGAGTTTATCTTAGGTATCAAACCTGATAGATCAGTTTTTATGTCTTCCAATCCAACCTTATAAATATTTTACCAAATTTTACCAACTTAACCATAAGCACATGGTGTATACATATGTATATCTATTTATTAAGTATATATGACAAAGAGATTTGCTGAAACTAAATAATTCATGTGGATTTTGTAAAATCTAGATCCAAGATCCAATAGAACTCCATATATGGCATACCCAAATCCAGGGTATAATTTACCAGATCATGGTTCCCAAAGTCCAATCATGTGGCAGACAACCTCTTGTCTACAGACATTCAGCATGCATCCAAGATGCATAAATTTGTGCTTGTCAAAAGACCTCAGTCCCAATTCCCAGGTTTATGTTGATGATTTATGCTCATGGTGATTTACCTATGAATGAAAGAAAGATCAAGAAAGCTGCTCCAAGTTCCACAGCCCTTCGGCTTGCCATCTTTGTTATGTTGATAGTATGCACATTTTCAGTCAAGGTTGTTGAGCCAGTACCAGAACCCCAAAGTCCAGCCAGTACACTACAGAAACCTTCCAAACCAATTCCTCTGCTGACAATTCCTGGGGTTGGAGGCTTTGAATTAACTAGCAGTGATGTGGAGTGATATGTCCCAACCTGGATCAGAGCACCATTTGCATCAGGGTAACATAAAAAAGGGTATTGGCACATCCTTACAAAACAGCAGAAGACCACATCACATTTGGAAGGTGCTTATATAATTTCATCCAAAGCAAAAAGGATTGACTTCGCAAACCAATTTTTTCCTCATTTTGCTTAATCAGAAGCACTCATGATGTGGCTCTTACTGCCTGGCAGAACGTTGAGAATGCCAAAAATTGTAGAAGAGATTATCTTGCCAGGAAAACAAAAAAAACAAAAACAATGATAAGATGCTTACTGAATCTACTGATGCAACCAGCGAAACAATGATCATGATAATGGAGGTCCTTAAATGGAAGCTAGGGACACCCCATTGTAAAGGATAAGGAATTCTAACCCAAGCAGCAGTTCTCCATGCATTGGAAACATCAGTCCTGCAATGTTTCATAGTATATGCATGCTTTCGGCATGCATCAACGATCATGTTTGAGCTGGGTATGTCAGGGCTGCATCCCTTATAATTATATGCTCCACCAGCAGTCAAAAAGAACGCATATGCCCATATAATCAGAATGCTCAGGGGAACCTGCAATGGTCGATAACATGGGCAAGGCAAGTTTAATAATAAGATCTACATTTACCAAAATAAAGTTCCCTGTTAGCATACTTAGCAACTAAAAGGAACAACTTAATGGAAATTTTCTTGTCTGATTTTATTTATTTATTTATTATTTATGGTGGAGGGAATCCTCGGAAGATTTTGAGGGGGGCACATAAACTAGTTATCATTAGATTATTTAGTTATTCTTGATCTGATCAAATATCTTGGAGTTTACATTGTTTCCAGAAATGAAGACGAGAGTCAGTGGATGAATAAGGTGGAATGGTTAAGCCAATCTGAAGAGTTCTATAAATCTGCGCTAGAAGCACTAATACCCTATCTCAAGATTTTAAAGCAGTAATCAGATGAATCTGCGGGTTCAATCAGAGAGTCAATATAAGGTCTGTTTCGATAGCAGTAATCAGATGAATCAGCGGGTTCAATCAGAGAGTCAATATAAGGTCTGTTTTGATAGCAGTAATCAGATGAATCTGTGGGTTCAATCAGATAGTCAATATAAGGTCTGTTTCAATAGAAGAACTATCAAATCGAGTTGCCTGCCAAATCTAGCAGAAATGAAAAGAGATTTGACAGAAAAAATTGATTGTGGGCACCACCAACCATCCCGCAAATAGTGCAAATTGAAGGCCCTTAAAAGAGGGGTTGAGGTTGATAATATGAAAAACTTAAAAGGAAAATGGACAACCCCATGCTTTACATGGAGACAAAGATTCAGAATACATAGAACAAAAACGATCTGAGTTGACATGCCCAGAAAATTGGAAAAAACATGATCAATGATAAGAAATAACTATGGTGGTGATGGGATGTATTTACAATTGAAGAGCAAGGAATAGATTAATTCCAGCCACAAACGAAAAATATATAGTGAAGTCACGTTTTTTTTTTAAGAACTGCTGCATCAAAAAGCAGTGGAGAATCTGTTTAATTGGATATATAAAAATTAATATCAACCAAACAAGCTTTAGCTCATTTGGTATCAGGGGCTGTTGTCCTGAAGGAAGTGGGAGTTCAAATTAGCACAAAGATACCTGTGTAGTTGGTATCTCTCCAGCATTTGGGTTGGGAAGGAAGGGGTAGGAATTATGATAAGGTGGGATTGGATGAAGTTCAGTTGTAATCCTATAAAACAAACAAGAAAAAGGATCCAATTTATAAAGGACCAAGAAATTCAAAGGTAAGATACATACCGCATAAATCCGGAATATTCGATGTCCAGAGATGGATATTCCTCGAAGGTACTAAAAAGTGCAACATAAATTCAATGTAAGTTTTTTGGACCAAGTGCCAAAACATTCGCACAAATTTGAAGACAAGGGACTAAAAGATAACAGAGCGGAAGGACATAGAGGTAAGATATTAAATCATAGGCCTATAGATATTAAGCAATCTAAATTAACTGTGCAGTATCTGCTTGGAAAATCACCTACCAGGGTGAAAATAAGAACCAACAGTATCTGGGGAATGCTGATCTCCACACAGCTACCAGCTTGAGGAAAACCATAGGTAAAAAATGCTAAACCTACTCCAGCAATGGTTGGCGCAACCACAACTGGGTTTATAAACCTACAATGTGATATCATGCACAATAAAGAAAGAATGAATAGATTAATTTAGGTTCACTTCCAACTCAAACTTAGAGAAAATTTAACAGCTTGAGCAAATACTTGATATGATAATTTGTGAATTGTGCAGCGAATTACTTGGTTCCGGAATAAAATTGTGAAATTATAAGTACAACATACAGAGAGGACAAAATAGGCAGTTAAAAATACATATGCTCCTTTCTCCTCATTGAGGTTTCTACTGGCTACAGCACACCACATAACAAAACTGTGAAAGAACTGAGAACTGAGAAATCTGATTGGTCCACTACATGATTACTACAAAATTTCAAGAAAAAGGGAAATAAGCTTGCATAAAAACATAATCTAAATCATTGATCAATTACATTGTTATGATTGGAGAATATGGGAAAAGAATTTAGATGGAGAGTTGAGAGGGCAAAATTTAAGAGCATCAGGATGAATTTTTCCACAAGAAAGATATTACAAGGCAAGATCTTGAATTACCTTAGAATAAGAGACATGAGACCACTGAATCCCAAAATGCTTTGGAAAATTGAACCAACAATTATAGCTCCTTGAAGTTCTCTCATTATGTGCCTAAATTTCTACAATTAATTAAGACTGTATAAATAATTGTTCACTATGGAAAGCAGAAAACAATGAAATACCTCATAAATGGCAATTTCATGCCATTTGCCACCAAAATGCAGTTTTAACATGAAAAAAAAAATGAGCTCACCATGGTTTGAAGAAAATTTCAATTAATATAGAAAATTTAAAATAAATTAAGAAAAAATTAGACTTTGCTTTACAAAGCTAATTCCATAAAAAGATTCTCATTTATAAAGAGCTTCATGGGAATTTCTAATTTCCAGAACTTTTTATAACAATTCAAGTATGTGATTTAAATACATTTAAAAAAAAAAAAAAGTTCGATTTAAGGTATTTGTGAGCACAAGGATGATAGAACATAACATTTATTCTAGTGAGTAAACTTACATGTTCAGTAAGGTTTCGATATTCCTGAGAATTAATGATAACTAATGCTGGTGCCAAATATACAAACGAACTCCCCTGAACTAATGGAAGCCGAGTACCAAAGTATGATTGTAGAATTGTCGTAATGCCAGTCACTAATAGCATTGTAGAAATCACAGTTGCAGTGTCCTTCTGTCATGGTTCAAAAAAAATAAATAAGTACAGGCAATAAAGCACCGTGTCTTCCTCATTAAAATGCAATGGAGATCAAATGATCCATAAAGACAGACGCTTACATCAGTTCCACCCATGGCTGGTACAATGACCAAGGGGATGAAAATAATTGAACCGGCCAATGACAAGTAGTGCTGCAAACTGTAATAAATAAGTGGTACTGCAGTAGAACAAATAAGAGTCAAGAAACTACTAATTTCAGCAAGTTGATTAAGATCCCAACAAAATTCAGAATTTCCAATTGGATCCTTTGTAACAAATTAAAATAGATACAAACATCTTTATCCTTATCCTTACAGTAAAAAAGACGAGGGTTCCATCAATTGGTTTAGAAAAAACATCAAGCATTTCAACATTTTTATTTTAATACAAACATCTTTATCCTTATCCTTACAGTTAAAAAGAAGAGGGTTCCATCAATTATCAATTACTTTAGAAAAAACATCAAGCTTTTCAACTTTTTGAACAAGATCTTGTCGAAACTGTGTCAAAGAACCTCAAGCTATATTCCTTTATGGTGCTTAACTGCTTATTAGACTTTATCAAACATATTCATCTTAACTTTGGCACTTTTAAGGTCAGTTTCAACAAGTCCAATATTGGTGGGTGAGCAAGTTAAATTTAGTTGAAATCAAATCTCACGGTATCCAAGTTTGAATCTGAATATGTATACTGTGATCTGAACTCAGCAATTGAATACCATGGATCTGTAAATTTGAAAATCTGGACTCAATACAAGGATATTATATTTATAAATCAATGCTAAGGTTATGAAATTATTCCTATAAATATATTCAGGTTATGGATTATGTTTTCCTTTCAACAATATTGAGCTTCACAATCTGCCATATGCAGCTGATTTTGGAGGATTTCCATATCTGCCTCATTGCAAGTTAGATAATTCTTAAATTCACTAACATTATCTCACCCATACAAACAATAGAAAGAAGAAAAGAATTTTACATTCATATTAAGCAACATAAACAAATTCATATAAAATGGAAGTATACTAACCAAAACCCGGGTTTTCTCTCAACCCACACTTCATTAGCGATGATCCGCGCCATCCTTCTGGAGGAGGCTCTTCATCATCTGGAGGAACATCAATTCCTACTTCTTCTTCACTTTTGCTGTCTTCTTTCTTGGGCTCCGCAGCCGAAGTGACTACAGGAACTTGATGCCCATCCCCATTTACAATTCCGTTCCCATTCCCATTTCCATTCAAATTAACTTTCCTCTCCTCATCTGCAGGCCCTAAAACAGGTTCAATCCCAATTCTTCTCTTCTTATTTTCACCTCTAGCTGTTCCATTCCTTAAACCCAAAGCCCCATCACTTTCATCCCTCGGCAACCTTTGTACAGCTCCGGTTTCAGACCCAGAAGCAGGTTCAATTTCAAACCCCCGGTTCGCCCTCGTCCGCCCAAGAATTGGATCAATCTCGATCTTCGGCGACGACCCACCTCTCTGATCACGACCCCTCTCCAAATCAAACCCACCACTATCATCTTTCTCAGCCCCATACCTCTCACTAACACTCGTAGTAGTCTCACCGGAGAAAGTAGAGACAAATCCAGTCCTCCTTGCCCAAGATCTCAACTCCTTCGGGTTGTGATCCCTTTTTGGTATGAATGGCTCAATCTGGGGCAGCATCGAACCAAGTTTCTGACCACCCTTCTGCTTCCCAGCCTGGTCTAGGGTTTCTGATCTCGACCCGCGTTCCATTATATCCTTCTCTCAAATGGGTACCAATTTTCCAAGAAACCAAACGAGAAAAGACCACAAAGAAGATTAAATCCCTTCTGCTCCTTACAATTGAACAAGAAAAAAAAAATCACAGAATGAATTTGAAATGATGAAAGAAGAAAAGAGAGTAGAAGCAAAGAAAGACAAGATTAGAATGCCAAAGGAGTGAATGGGTACTGAATAGCATCATTTTGCTTTACTATCTGTTAATGGTGGCTGGTATGAATGGCAGCTAGAGGCATCTTTATCACTCACAAGAGCTCAGTTGGCGCTTTCATGTATACATGGAATTACCCAAATACCCTTATTGTTGGCCGTTAGGAGCTTATCAGAATTTATTTCAAGTTATTTCTTTTTTCTTTTTCCTTTTTTTCCTTTCTCCACTACATTCATTTAGTTTGGTGGCGAAGATGTCAGAGCTTCCTTACATTTTAAGTTTCTTCATCAGAATCCATGAGTGGGCTTGGTCACTCATTAGCACATGACATGATGATAATTTGGTGGAATATCACAATTAAGAGGGCCCAAATGAATTGGTTTTAGATAAATCATCCAATTTTATTGGCCCCTTTATAGATCTCTATCATTTTCATTTGGACCTCTCAGCTTGATTATGATTGCAATATTCCCCAATTGGCAATTAGGATTAAAATATGACCCAATTTGCCATTAGGACACACAGAAATTGACTTGTCATCTTCCATGTTCCATCTACCCGCATCTTCTACATTTATTTTTACTACAGTCCCTTTTGGTGGTCTTATTATTTCACATCATACATCATATTCACCCTCTACGGGATGGAATTTGACATGAGGAGTCTTATCCAAGTACGAAGAAAACAGAACAAAATCTCTTTACTTTTAATCACTAAAATGTCATATAATAAAAGCGAAAAGGTGAAAGAAATTATGCAATTGGTATATTCATGGACTCCAGAAAATTTTTAAAGCTAACCCACTTTCAGAATTCAAATTTCTACCCAAAAAACCCAGCCCAATTTTCTTAGGGGGTACTGCTGAAATTATCGAACATGAAGAAGCGTGCTTTGACAATTTTGCCACATCCTGAAACGTGTCGGTTCTTAGTGTCATGTGATTAATTTCACATTTGAAGATATATGGAAGGTCCATCTCAGCCAGCTACCAAATTTATTGACTTTTTCAGTTCATTTTATTATTTAATCTACTGGTTCTGTAACGCAACAGGCATATTAATTTTGTTTTTATGGTAACATTTCTAATCAGGAGAGTAGAAACTGATATTTCTTACAATCCAAGGTTAAACCGTCAAAAAATTGATGCCTCCCCACTATCCAATGACGCATATCTGTCAACTGAAAAAGGAAAATAAAGAAGGGAAGCCCTGGTATCCGTCAGATGAGAAACTTAAAACCCTAGTATGGAATGAGAAGTGGATAAGCTCAATCCATATGTTTTATACCTTAAAAGACAGCAAGGAAGTTTCTGGGTGTCCCCATTTCCTAGTCTGACCAGTGAAGCTGCCTCATCCAGCCCAAATGGGTGTTTCGATTTCAGTACTATAGCCGCTTTTTCCTATCTTGCTATATTTATGTTCACAGAGTTATGAAACCGAGTATTAATATTTAGAAAGCTATCATCAGCTCCTGCATAATCTCAAAGTCAAACCCATCTAACTGGGTCGGATGTTTCAGATTTACCATTCATATTGTTGTAGTACATGACTTGAGTTAAAGACATATGCAGAAAAAAGGGTAAATACCAAAACGGAGTGACGACATTTACTATTTAAGCTTGTATTTTTATTATTGAGGGAACGTCCAGACGTATTTTTAAAATTTCATTATCTGAAAGTTACTATAAATATTTTTTCATGTCACCCTAATTTGAGATATAGTGAAAATCTTCTTTCATATTCCTACGAAGGTATGCAATTTGTTAAACCACATTAAATCTGTGTGTTTTTCTTTTTGTGTTTTTTTTTTTTCATCAAGAATCGTTGCACAAAAATCAACACATATATTTCTCCAGCTGAATGCAAATTGAATTTCGATCCGATGAGATACCACAGGGAATGTTTCAAGGCCAACACCTAGTTCATGAATTTCAACAAGCATGGATACAAAGACCAACAGATAAATGTAATCAGCTTATTGTAAGAGAAATTATGGCAGGTTTCTAAGCTGCTTAGCATGAATGTTTTCCTTGTTAACTAATACTAATGAATCAATGCATGATTGTTTGGTTCGTTGATAGAGCAACCATATCCCAAGTTTTACCCAATTGTTTTCGGAATACATCTTTGCTTACCATTTTTAAGCTCCATAGGTTTAAAGCTCCAGCCACAAGGCATAAACCCTCTGCCTCCTCATCCCATCTGAGCTTTTCTCTGCTCAGGGCATCTAACACAACACACTACATAAATGTTGCAATTCAGTTTAGCAAACTAATAGTGCTACTAAGTCGACCTGAAACCCCTCAGAAATCTAATCTAAATCAATTAGCCAATTAAAACCCCCAAATCAGCAATCAAGCTCATGGAAACTGGCTTCCTTAGCAATGACGCCAGTTGAACCCTAAAATTAGCTACTCCAAAGGCAAATATACACTTCTAACATCCGGCAAACCCCCTAAACAATCAACTCGACTAAATCGAGGATTGAACTAAGGTCAGTTGAATTTCTTGTGAAAATTATATTCTCCTACATTTTCCTATGTTTTCTCGATGACGAAACGAATCATTACTGAACCACCAAGCAACAACGAAGATAAGGATTCTTAATTCGCATAAAAAACCATCTGACCGTAAACCACAACACAACGAGAACAACCGAAATTCCTTTTATTTGTATTCTTTAAAAAAAAAGGTTTGTTTATCAACAGAGCAAACTGTGGAGAATCAATAAACACTACTGCTTTTGGGGAATCACGGAGAGCAAGCGCTCAACGTGTTGTTGCTGCTCTTGGTAGCGTCGCTTGAGGTAGGTCTCGAGGATCTCCATGACAGAGACGAAGCGTTTCATCTCCTGGAGGCGGCGGCTGAGCTCGGCTTCTCTAGCCCTGGCTCGTTCAAGCCGCGCCTGAGTCTCCGCTAAGCGGCTTCTCAGATCCTCCACCACCACGGCGTTCTCGTCCGGCGATCTGGTGGTGCGCGGCGGTATGATTTCATCTTCAGACAAAGATCGAAGCTGATCGTAGCACATCTTGCAGTGAGTAGAGAGCAGACGAGAGAGTAGGTTGGACTTTCGATCTGAACCGTTCAGCTTAGCAGATAAAGGGCTGTGTCGCTCACTGTTTCGGAGGCCCAAACGCCGTCTTTACTCCGCTATTACGGAGTCGGACCAAAATTTTCAATCAAAGTTTAAAATTAATTAATTTGGGAAATGCAGGAAAAGATGTGAAAGACACATTAAACATTTACACTCTTTAGTGACTTGGTTAATAAAAATATTAAATTCATGAATATTAGAAAATAAATAAATAAATTTTTAATAAGAAAAAATAGAGAAAATAAATATATTAAATTGAACAGTAATTTTTCACAATATTGATGGTAATTACATTGAGGTTCATAAAAAAAAAAAAAAAAAAGATTAAGTACACATCTATTAAATTAGATTGTCAGTATAATAATCAATGAAATCAAACTTCATTTTAATCACTAATTTATTTAAAAAATATTTTACTTTTACTATGTTTGGTTCCCGAAAAATTTGAGGGAAAATGCGAGGGAAAGAAAATACAAAGGAAAAGTAGAAGGAAAGAAAAAGTAAAGAAAAATAAAAAAATAGATTAAAAGTTAATAAATTATTTTTTTTGTTATTTCAAATTCATTTTATTGATTTTAACTCATCAATATAAAGATTAAATAATTTAAAAATATATAAGTTTTTAATTAGTTTTAATTATATTTGATTTTCTTTGATATTTTTCATAGGATAACCAAATATGAGAAAATCATTTTCTTTAGTATTTTTTTTTCTTTCCTTTGTACTTTCCGGGAACCAAACATAGCAGATTCAATAGTGAAAAGTTAATGTTGATAATTATAATGAGTTGCTTATACGAGTTCATTGTTTGTGTTGAGCATATTTGCTCCATTTGAATATATGTTTAAACCCTCTTACTTACCTTATTTGAATTCAACTATTATTTCCTTTTTATTCCACATGAACATCTTTAGTCCCAAGGAAAAGCTCTTATGTTTTAAGTTGTATTCTAAGAAAATATTTGTTTGATAAAAATTGTCAAACAATCCTATTGTGGTTAGTAACAAGCAAGTAATTATAAGGTTATGTTTGGTTCCGGAAAGTACAAAAGAAAGAAAAAAAATGCTAATGAAAATGATTTTCTCATGTTTGATTGTTCTATAAAATATTCCAAAGAAAATTAAATATAATTTAAATTAGTTAGAAACTTATACATTTTTAAATTATTTAATTTTTATATTGATGAATTAAAATAAATAAAATGAGTTTGAAGTAACAAATAAAAATAATTTATCATCTTTAACTCTAATTTTTATTTTCCTTCACTTTTTCTTTCCTTTTACTTTTCCTCTCCACTTTATTTCCTTTGCATTTTCCCTCAAATTTTCCGAGAACCAAATATAGCCTTAAGTGTTAATGGATTAAATTAAATTGAAAATTTTGTTTTATAATTGTATTAAATATAACATATTATTTATTTTGAGGGTCTTATCAATTATAGACTAAAAGAAATATAATATATAAAGAAGTTAAAAATTATAAAAAAAAAATGATAAAAAATAAATGAAAACTTATAAATTATAAATGGGTGTCCAAGCATTCAAACGTACCAACAATGTTCAAACGCTGATTCATTTTCATTGTGTTTTTAAACTTGTTTTCGATATAAAAACCTCTAAAATTTTTGAAGACTTCTAGAAAATTTTGTAAGGTTTTTTTTTTTTTTTTGAATATCATGTGGTGCATGATTCTCTTCATTGAGAAAATTATTGAAATATTAAAATCCAAATTCCATTTCCATTTACAACAACTTACAATTAAATATCAATTAACAAAACTTGTCACTCACATGGCCCAATTTGTCAATTAGACACTCTCAAAGCACCCCCCCACCTAACACAAAAATTATGTGCCTATCAAGGTATGCGTCAACCTCTTACCTAACACAAATATTAAATTTATATTTTTCCTAAAATTCATACTCTTTTGAGCAAATATTTGGCTATGAAGAAGTTGCAAAGATGTTTCTCAATTAGGCGGAGTTTAGCAAATAATAATAATTGGAAATTAATCATAAAATAAATTGAGTTATTTAGGCATGATTAAAAGTTCCAAAAACCTTCAAAAATATTGGATTAGCTTAGGCTTAAAATTTTTAAGAGTGATAATTGTGGAAGCCTAATATCTAGTCTAAATCATTTAAAAGTGTAATAATGTTCTTGGATAAAATTAATTAATTTTTTTTTAAAAAATTATTAGATTGATATTTTTATTCTTATTAATTTTAATTAATATTTAACTTTATTAATCTAAATGACAAATTTATTTATTAAACATTCATATTAAAAATCTTATATATATATATATATATATATATATATAATATTTTATGTAGACGTTGAGTCATCGAGGTATAAGAGACAGACTAAAAAAGAGTAGATGAGGCAAACAAAAATTATGATTTTAAATGGATTAATTATTTTACTTTTATAATATTAAGTAATTTTATAAACCTATTTACTTTACTTAATAACTTAAATAAGGTTATTGGATTTTATTAAATTATTATGTAATTTATGAAACATCTTCTAATTTTAGAAGTTTATGCCCACAAGGGCGATAACTCATCATAGTTTAAATAGGAGTTATGACACTTTAAGAAGGAAGGTAGCTAATCATGGCTACTAAAAGTACCATCTTTAACCAAGAGCATTTCTCTTCTAAAATCATTATCCAAACCATTACAAAACCTAGATAAATAAAAAGGAACTTATATGATAAATAATGTTATCATTTCTCTATACTAGACTATAGATAGAAAAAAGGATTGAAAAATATGGTATAGTTTTCTTATTAATAACTTATGAACATTTATGTATAAACAATGAACTAGTCCACCTTCTCTTCTAATTCAAATTCTATATTTTATTATAATTTAAATATAAGTCTATCTTATACTCTAATTTGAACTAACAATTATCTTATATTCTAAGTTAAACTAATAATAAATAAATATTAATATTTAAATTAAGGATAAACATAATATTTCACTAACATGGCCCCGTAACATGGAGCTTTGATTGGAGATCCCAATTTTAGTCTTGAGAAAAAGAAAGCGATCACGATGTAGTTGTTTTGTCAAAACATCTGCTAGTTGATGTTTTGACAACATATGAGCAACACGAAAAATGTCATTTTAAACTTGATCACAAATGAAATGAAAATCAATGATCACATGTTTCATATTAGAGTGAAACATTAGGTTGAACCACAACAACATTGCATCAATGTTGTCATAAAAAATAAAAAGTGGGTGAGGAATCCGAACATGTAGTTCGGTTAGTGGAGAACACACCCAATTAAGTTTGGTAGTAGTAGTGGCAACAAATCTATATTTGGTTTTTGTGGCAGAATGAGCAATTGTACGTTGTTTCTTGAAGTTTCAAGAGAATAGATTGAATCCAAGATACATGTTGTAAGCAGTGGTGGACGAGAAATAATCTTTATTGAAAGCATATATAGAGCCAATAAAGAGCCTCAGTAAAATAAAATGTCATGATCAGAAGTACCACATAGATAATGTAATAAAAGCACTTGGCAAAAGCCCAATGTTCAGTAGTAGGTCAATGCAAGAACTAAGATAGTTTGTGTACTGTAAATGCTATGTCATGTTGTGTAAAACACAAGCACTACAAACTTCCAATGCCAACATGATATTTAGTGGCAGACTTCTAGGAAGCAGTGGGGAGACAAGTTTTGCCTAAATCATCTTAGTGTGGGTAACAAGATCCATAACATATAGTCATTGAGATAGAAGTAGCCCAATTTGAGATGGAGTTACTTCAACACTAAGGAAGTATGTGAGAGGCCCAAGCTCCTTAAGCGAGAATCGTTGGGTAAAAAGGTTCACAAAGTGATGGACTATAGAAGCATCATCACATATGATAATAATGTTATCAACATAATAAGAAGATATATAGTTTTAACAACAATGTTGAGGACAAATAAGGTCTTAGGGTGAGAATTTTGAAATCATATGGTGATAAGAAATTGAAAGAGCCCATGGTACTAGGCACGTGGTGCTTGTTTAAGGCCATAAATAGCCTTACAAAGTTTGCACACATGAAATGGATAATTTAGATCAACAAAGCCTAAGGGTTGAACTATATATATGTCTTTTGTAAGATGACCTTACAAAAAGGCACTATTGACATCCAATTGACATAAAGACCATCTATGACTAACAACAATACCAAGAACTAGATACAATAGTGTTAGGGCTTGACCATTGGACTAAGTGTGTTATGATACTTAACTCTTAATCATTGATGAAATCCTTTTGCAACCAAGGGAGTTTTGTACTTATCAATAGAACCATCAAAATGTTGCTTAACTCCAAAAATCCACTTGTACTCAATAAGATTTGGCATGGGTGCAAATAGAACTAACTCTCATGTTCCATTTTGAACAAGGGTATCACACTCCTCCAACATGGCACGATGTCATTTTGGATCATTGAGAGCTTGGGCCACAATGGTTAGGTTTAGATCTATGGTAGGAGGAACTTGAGTAGAGAGACTTAGTTTTTATATAGGTTTATGTGTGTTATCTTTGGTTTTGGTGGCCATGTGGTGGGTGTTAGAGAGAAGAGAGAGTGGTTTAAAGGTTTGGGGTTGTTAATTGGTGGGAAAGTTAGGTAATGGGATGACAAAGACATCAGGCATGGAGGAAAACAAAGGTGTTTACGAGAATTGTTAGTCATATGGTGAGTAGGGTAGTTGGTAGGGTTGGGTTGCAACCATGGGTAATGGCCATTTGGTGGTATGTCAAGTCATTACATGTGAGTAGTGGAAAGGGGGGGAAGCAATGTGGATGGAATAAATGGTAGAGGCACAGTCGTAGCAAGAAGAACATGAAGTGAAATGGGCGATACCTATGTGGACATGGTGGTGGATTGAGAATAGGGTGGAGAACTTTGGAGAGAACGGAAAGAAAACACAAACTTAACAAACTTTATGTGATGAGAGACAAAGATTTTAAAGGTGGAAGGATTTATACATAGACACTTTGAGTGAGAAAATGGCTTGAGAAAACACACAATTTGGAGCAAGAGTTTAGTTTATGAGAATAGTATAGTTGAAGCCAAGGATAATATAAGCAATCAAATACTTGAAGCTTGGAATAATTTAGGGAATCAAAGAGTTATGTATAGTGAGACGAAAGATTTAGGAGAGGGCATACAATTTTTAAGATAAACATTGGTAGCAAATGCATGAGAGCAATATTAAAGAGAAAGTTAAACATGAAAAAGTAACGTTTCAATAATGTGTTAATGACGATGCTCATAATGCACATTATACGTTAATGTGTTAAGTGGGGAGGTTTGGTGGGAGATACCATGGAGAGTTAGAAAGGAGATAAGTCCTTGATATTCATTACCATTATCAAAATATACTATAAGTATTTTTTTTTTTTTTTTTTTTATAGAAGTAGGTTTCCACAATGGCCTTAAATTGGATACATAGACATGAGATTTTTGCTTAATTGGGTAGAACTATGTGTGTTTTGTGTAGTGATCAACAAATATGACATAATATTTAAAGTTATGATGTGATAATAGCAAAGAGGTTCCAAACATGAGAAAATATAATTTTTGGAGGTTAAGAAAAAGCAAGAGAAGATATAGAAAACAATAATTTGTCACTTTTATTGCATTAACAAACATTACAAATAAAGTCAAATGACTCATAAGATGATAATTTTAAATTGTAACTAGAGATTATATACTTTAAAATTAAGGAAATGGGATGACCTAGCCTATGATGTCACTTGGACGAAGTGGTTTTGATATTAGAAAAGATAATTAACAGAGAGGACCTAACAATAGAATTGACTGGACATTCACATACTTCATCCTTTGTTTGCCTTCAAAAGGAATACTCTCAAGTAAAGATTATTCATAAGAAAAGAAGATGGTAAAAATTCAATAAAGGTATTATTATCATGGTAGAATTAAGGGATTGATATTAGGTCTTTGTCATGTTAGGAACATAATAAATATTTTTTAAAGTGAAGGTGGTTGTAGGAAATGTTAGAATTGTGAAACTAATATGGGTAAGGGGAAGACCCGTGTCATCACCTTAAGATGTTGTCAAAGTCAATGTAACGAGAGAGACAGAGAGAGATTGGAAGCAATATGGTGAGATACACCACTATTAAGGAGTCACGATGAAGGTTTGATGACAACAACAAAAATTGTAGCGATGTTGGCATGTGGATGTCATGTAAAGAAAAGAAGATTAAGAAACAATAATATAACCTTCTTATTGATGAATATTTATTTGCAAATAAAGAACAAGTTTATTTTCTACTATAATTTAAACTTTATCTTTTATTATAATTCAAACTAATAGTTATTTTCTATTTGAACTTAAACTAATAAAATTTAAATATAAATATTTAAATTAAAGATAAACATTATCTTCTATTGACGATGTTTTTTAAATATTTTTTTATTAGTATGGTTGAAACATATTGTGACACAAAGGAAAATTGCTCAAAAAAGAACAAAAGAACTCAATTATAAACTAGTTAGTAGGTGTTTAAAAAAAAATTGATTATAAAAAATATTAAAGAACATAACTTTTTGTATTTAATTTATTACAATTTAAAAAAAAATTAAATATAGTTAAAATTAATAAAAAAATTAACATTTTCGAATTGATATTAATTAATCATATATAACTAAAGTTAATTGAAACATGTTTACACCTCAAAGGCGCAAATAAAAGATATTGAAAAGGCAAAAAATTAAAATGAAAAAAGAAAAAAGAAAAGAGAAAGACGAAGATGGAAAAGGTGAACGACACCGTTTCAGGGAACTAATTTAAAGCCAACCGCCTCTTTCTATCGAAACGACACCGTTTTCTAGTAGCGCCCTCTGTAAGCTTCGAGAGCACACTACTTGTGTGGAGTCGAAAGAAGATTCAAGAGGACAGCAGGAGCGGCAACTCGCAGAAGCCATGGAAACGAACTTCACCTCGTCCATCTTCTCCCAGAACAGCTCCAAACTTCCAGATGACACCGTTTTCTACGCCATATTCCCTGACTTCTCCCTCCCCGTTTCCAAGTCTCCGAACCCTAACATCACCTCACTCCTCCGATCTCTCCACCTACAAATCCTCACCACCATCTCCCCTCACACCACCCACTACATCTGGCAGCACGAACCCTTTACCCTCTCTCTTTCCTCCCCCTCCTCCACTATTCCTCACCTCCAAGGCAACCTCCGGTTCGGCGACAATCTCGACGACGAGTGGTTCGTCGTCTTCCTCCTCTTCCAAATCTCCCTCGCTTTCCCTTCTCTTTCAATCCGTGTCTGGGATACCGACGGCGAGTTTCTCCTTATTGAAGCCGCGTTTCACCTCCCTCGTTGGATCAATCCCGAGAACAGCGTCAATCGAGTTTTTATCCGGCGTGGTGAGCTCCACATAGTTCCCAAATCTCGGTTATCGAGTCCGAGTTTGCTTGATTCTTTACAGTTTTTGGTCAATTGTGGTGAGGAATCGAAAGCTTCAGAGTCAGTACAGTTGGCATTGAGGAATCGGTTGTCGCAGTATCCAGAGCGGGCTAGGAGGAATGTGCATCGGGTTAGGGTTAGGGTTCCGGTATCGGTAGCTCAAGTGTTGAAGCACGAACCGTGCTTGATATCGCTGGCCGTGGAGGGATTCTACGACCGCGACATTGATTCAATGAAGTACGCGGCAAAAATGGAGAAGTTTCTGAGTAAGGATACTGCAGAAGAACTTGTTCTAGTATCAGTGGCAATGTCGCGGGCAATGTATGCGCAATTGGTGCAGCAGACATTTCAGGCGCCCAAGTGTTATCCCATGCCTAACAGGAGTGACGCCAATGTTTATATGGAAGCGGAAGTGGGGATGAAAATAGCATGTGGGTTCGAGATGATGTATCAGCAGCGACTGCGGCAGGGATTGGAAGGGAAGGGGAGTACATGGGATGCATTTAAGGAGAGCTTGGAGAGTAGTGGGTATTTTGAGGGCCTCCTTCCTGGGTCGAAAGAGTACAGACGACTGATGGAGAATGCTGAAGAGTATTACAGAAAGAGTTCTTTGTTTTCGAGAGCCAGGTATTTGTATCTACCAATTAGAGACTTTTTTTTATGCGAACCTTTGTTTTCATGGCATAGTTATGTTGTAGTTGTTATAATGAAGTCAACAAACAGAGCAATATTATAGAAACAGTTCTTTGTTCGGGTGCTATAAAACTTGTTTGATGTTTTCCTTCATTTTGATGGCATGACTTGTGTTTCCTAAAGTTAAAAGGAAGAAAGAAATACCAAGTTCTGGTTTATCTCTTAAACAGTTGATCAAGTGGCCAACATGGAAGCTTCATGTTTCAATGAAATGTATAAACACATTTTAACTTCCATCCAAGTGAATTAAATGGTTGAAGTTTGCATATTAAGATTTTGCATAGGCTATGTCCGGCTTTTGGGAAGAGTGGTAGATCCTGGAACTTGTAATGGAAAGCCCCAACTATTATTGTTGTTACAAAGAAGCATTTTTGGTACTTTAGTGGTTAGACGGAATGTGGCTTCCTTTTACAAATGGAGGATGCCATTTTCTGAAAAACACAGTGAGTTACCAGCTTCTTCCAGGTTTTTTGGGTAAATTTCTTCAATAGTGTAGCTTAGTGATCTTGCAGTTACGAACATGAGCTACTTGATTTATTAACATGAACAACTTTATTCTCTGGATTCCACTAAAATAAACAGAGCCAAGTCGTACAAATTTCCTTGCTTCATTGTCTTTTCATTGTTGCCATCATATTTATTTGTATGTTTTTATTCTGGGATGCCATTGTTGCAGTGAAATGATGAGTGCTCCAGTAAGACGCATGGATGAAATTCTTGCTTTACCCCATTCTACTGATGATTTTAAGGGTCAACAGATTCCTCCTTCAGATGATGATTCTTGGCTCTATAATGGGGAGGACGAGTTGAACTCTGCTCTTCAAGAAAGACAAAAGGAGATGGAACTTTATGATTTGAAACAAAAGAAGAAACAAAAGTCTGAACTGGATCAGGATGCTGGTCCTTCATCTGGTTCAAATTTGGATGATTTTGACCTGGGCAATATATCAAAGACTATGCAGGCATTTGTGCATGAGATGTCAACCTATGAAGGAGCAGAGGTTCCTGAAAACAGGTAAGTCTCCCTTTCTTTTATTTTTTGGTAACAGGATTAGTATGCTCTCAACCTTTTAGCTATATTTTATTTGGTTGAAAGATTACTCATGGATTTACTTGAGGACATTTCTTTTGACATGCCAGTTTTGTGAAGCGGGGTTGTGTTTCTAATTTGAAATAGTTGAGTGGATAAATTTCTTGCTAACACTTCTTAGAAATTTATTTTTAGTCTTTAGCATGGTTTTGGGTCTATGCAACTCCTTCCCACTTGGATCAGCCTTGATGATGATTTTTTTTCTAATAATCTGGATGATTTGCTTTTTTTCCAAAAGATTTGACTGAGTAGACCTCTTAGCAGAAGGAAACATGCTAAGATATGCAACTCTTTTAGATGAATTAGTTTCTATTCTATGGTATGCCTTTCCCCCCCCCTTTTAATATGGCATAAACCATTTCCTGCTTGACTAATTAAATTGCACAAATTATGGAAGTATGTTGTGGTTGGATTAAGTTTCTTGTGTTGAGTTGTGAGATGAGGGACTGAGTCAGCAATTGATGCATTTTTCCTACATATTTGAAGGGACCTAAAAGCAGTGGAGCTTGATGTGGACCGTTTTATTAAAGACATGGAATCAGTAATGAGGCGTCCAGTTCATGAAGATGACACTGCTGATGTTGACTCTGAAGAAGGCTCATCATCTGACATGGATTTTGGTAACATTTGGATCTGGATTTATCATGAGCTATTTTATTTATTGTATTAGTCCCTTTTTATTAGAGTATATGGATCTTAATATTTTTTTTTAAAAAAATATGCCTTGGTAGTTTTGTTTGATAAATAAGCCTCCGTCATCCTCTACCACACCTTTCATATGAAACATGAGTTATAGACTACTTATTATGATTTTTTTTATTTTTTATTTTTAAGTTTTGTTCCCATATGTCATGGATTGTTGTCTTTGGATTAGGTTATTTACCTTTGTTATTTTTGGCTACTTGGTTTTTCTGTTATTGTCTTGAAGTATTTTTTTTGTTCCCTACATTATGATTAGGGTTCTGCTCTCTTCTTCTATACCCTTCCTAGTCTAGGGAATTGTTGAGTTTTACTTCTGTTGCAGGAGTTTTAAGCTGCATAACAAATAGGGTAGGTTTGATTACTGAGCATCTGGGTCTCATTTGAGGTTTATGTCAGGTTTGACAGCTTATGGTAAAATTGTGTCAAACCTTTGTGATTCATATTTCAAACCACAAAAAAGATGAGGAATAATCAGGACATAACTTTCTTTGGCTGGTTGTCCTAATTTTTGGATTCTCTGAGGAGGGGGAAGATTGATTCGGCTTATATTAGATGGTGAAGATGGTTGAATGAATGCTAGTTGAGTTTAGGTCTCTTGTACAACTCTTATTAAAGTTGCACATGCTGGCTAACTGTTGTATCCTTTTTTGTCCATTTCTACTCTTCTCATGCAAAATCAAATGCATTTGCTTTGTATTCGAACTTCTGCCATTTGAGTTCTCCTGAGTATTAAAAGCAGGAATCAATTAATTCCCAGAGGTCAAAATAATGAATGCTTCAGCACTCGGTGACGATATGAAAAAAACCAAAAAAGAAAAAAAAAGCTCAAACAAGAACTCGTTAATCTCTCAAATCTATTCACACATTCTTAGATGTTGGTATTTTTTTAATAAGTATTCTTAGATATTGGTATTATATAGCTGACAATTATTAATATTTGATTTATCAGCTATGTGGTGCTGGTTTATGGCTACTCTTTGATGTGTTTGCCCTTTAGGTTACCACATTTCGGGTGCATCTCTGTCCCAAGAAGTTCTGCTTTCAGGGCATATCCATAGCTAATTGATGATTATATTCCTATTGGTCTAACATAGACTTAGACCTCCTGAGAAGGTGGTGTTATTAGGAAGTGCAGAAACTAATATTTATTCTGAAAGAAAGAATTTGATGTGATCCAGCACATACTACCTGACACTCTTGGTAATTTTGAGTTATAACTAATTTTTAAGTTAAATGCCTTCAACTCCATACTAAATTTTCAGCTGATATACACAGGAGCTCTCTCTCTCTCTCTCTACATAATGCTATTCTTTTTCTTTTCCTTTTTTTCAAAAAGGAGAAAAGAAAAAAGGAAACAGAAAATTGAAAAAGAAAAAAACATGTATGCATGCTATTAAGTATTGAACATGTGACAAATTTGTATCTTTCTCAAATTGCTTTTGTTCTTATGATAACATAATGATTAAAAATTGCAGATGAATCTGAAGATGACAGCAATGTAGCAGAACCATCTGGGGATAAGGATGAGGGAGAAGATATATTTATGCAATCATATTCCGATGCTCTGAATGAGGAACTGAAGTCCTCCACACTCAAGAAAAGTTTTGTTCGTGCAAATGAACAACCCAATAATAGAAATGAGGTTATTTTCTCATCTTTTTGCATGTCAATAGATTATGTTGATATTTGGTGTTCTACAGTATTATTTTTCTGGTTAAAAGGAAAAATTTAGGGCACTGCCCTGTGCTAGCCAGTCCTTGCTCTGAAAACTTTAATGGACCCCTACCACACATGGAAGAAGTTAGACAGGCACCATCACAAGCGGGCAGTTGCCAATCAGGGCCATGTGACTGACTATAAGTTATATATTAGGTTTTCAAAATTTCAAATTTATGCCCAGTCCTATTGGTACATCAAATGCTGTGTTGTTTTGTTGGATATTAGAATAATTTGAAGGGTTTTTTCTCCTCATGTAATTTTTTCTTTTGGTTCCAAAAAAAAAAGAAGAATGGGGAAGAAGATTTGAAATCTTACATTTTAGTTGTTTGGTAGGTTGATTATGGAGGATTTATAAACTTGAAGTTAATGATATTTTGTCCCCTTCTTTTGGGGGTTTGGCCAAATGAATTTGTGTGCCACCACTTTAGTATTTGGATTAGATCCCCCAAATGATGTACATGCCTATATTCATTGATGAAGTGACTTATACCTCTGCTGCTTTGCTGATCATGCATTGTTTTCTGTTATGTGATTCTAGTATAAAAAATAGACAGATTTGCTTTTTCTTTTCTTTTTAAATTTTTAAATCAAATTATGCATTGCAAGAATTTATGGATGCAGGGAACATCAAATGCCACTGAAGACATGGATGATGAGTTCACTCCAGTTGATGTGGATGTGAACCTTGTGAAGAGCTTTCTTGATTCCTTTGCATCCCAACAAGGACTTCCTGGTCCTGCATCTAATTTGCTGGGACTCATGGGGGTACAGCTTCCACAAGATGCTGGCAAGAACAAATGAAACCATCTCATGTTGTCAGATTGTCATATATTTTGACTCTCTCATCTATAGGGTTTTACAGTCTCCTATGAGGTAACCCTTCTGCTCCAACTTTCAAGGGAGATTGTACCTATATGAGATTTTATTTTATTTTATTTTTTATTTTTGGTTTTATTTTCATATTTTGGTTTTTGAGTGGGTGTTGTGCTTGGTCTCCAGTGCCTAGTTACTTGAGGTGTAATATAAAAAGATGGTGAATGGGGTGTGAAATTTTAATGGCCACTGATTTCCTAAAATGTGTGAAGTCTCTTCACCCAAATCAATTAAAATGGTGGAATGATTTATTCAGACAGGTTATGTGGTAAGAAGTCTCAGGATCTTTTGTAAATTTGTGACGGAGGAGAAACATGAGGATGAAGGTCAAACGGACTCCAGTACAAAGTTCAAACAATAGCGGGGCTCCTGGCCGCCGAGTTCAAGAGTTACAAGATTCTGGAATGAAAACAGAAGCGCCATTGAGGTTGTTGTCCCAAGTACAGTCCATCCCATCCATAGAGCAGGCACTGTCAAGGCTTGCATATGAATCTAGATTGTGCTATCCTTTGAACTGCTTTGTCTTTCAATATACTTATTTCAACTGGATTTGTGCATAATTACCTCCAATTACTTGTAATTTGTACAATAGCATGGACCATGTCTCATTTGATACGAGAAGAATATGAAAAAGGTTGTTTTATTTCTAACGGTCATTGATATTTTTTCTATTTTGAGAATGATTATGACCTCCATGGTGTTCGGATCATCCCTCCCCTAGCCATGTCAGCATCCTCATTCACGATCATGGCCACATCCACACCATAGAATGTAGTAACATTCGTAATGACATAGAATCGATTAAATAGGAATGATGATTTTTCAATAAAAGTTTATTATTTTTCTTCAATCATATGAAGACATTATATCTATTCTTGATATTTCATACATCGACACTCAATGTTAGAGCTGCAACATGTCTGTCTTGGTTTTTTTTTTCTAGATAGCTTTAAGTAGAGCATAGACAATGTTGATTTTTTTTTTTTATAATTTTTACAACTTATGATTATTAATAATTTTCATATCATATTTTATAACTCTTGACTATATACAATAATTTCTTTTCTTTTTACATATTATAAATTTAATTTTTGTATGAAACATTCTTAACGTAAGTCTGATTATACACATTCAAAGATTATTAATTTTTCTACATAAATTCTAATTATAAAAATTATTTATTTCTTTTTATATAATTTTTAACCATGAAAATTATATAAAAATAGTTTTTTTTTTCTTATACAGACTCATGATGATAACGTGTTGTGAGCTTGGATAATTCCTTGGTGGAGGACGTTGCCCAGTAGGGTCGATCATCCGGGCTCGGACCCACCTCGAAAGATTGTGATTGGAACAAAAAAAGGAGAGGCACAAGTGCACCGTCATAGGGCCCACCATGCATCCATGCTGGGTCCAGATCTCAGATCGCAGCATCTTATATTAATATTAATTTGGAGACTAGTGCATTTTTGCCCATGCTTAATGAATATTAAATATCTTTTCCTAGGGTAAGATGGTAATATCGTATTACATTTTATGATTGAAGCCTTACTAAAACCATTATTATCTCAAACAAAAATATTTATCTTGTCGAAATTATGTTTTTGTTACACTAATTACTTGTTTCATAAGTTTTGTCTTAAGATGTCTTAATATTTAATTATCTTTGTAACAAAAATTGAATCTATAAAGACCCACCGAGAGTCGGGACTCTGATTCTTGATGACGTTATCAACGGTGCGGGCGTCTTAGGAATTTTTTTTTTTTTTTTTGACTTCTTTGGAGATCTTACGGTCCAAAAAGAGAGATTCGCTAAGATTTCTCATTTGCTTTTCTGTCCTATTTTCTACTGAAATGGGGAGAAGTCTACAGGGAGAAACAAAAACGGGGCGACAGCGAAGACAACTCCAATTGGCGATTCCTTTCTTCTTCTTCTTCTTCTTCTTCATCTTCTTGATTTTCTTTTTGGATCAAAATTGCGTTTGAATCCGAAAATGGTGTCGAAGACTATTGATATGTTGAGGAATGAGCTTCCAGTTCAACAAGAATCTCTTGTCTTGTCTGGAGAAGTTCCTACCGGTCTTGTTCTCGTCGACGTCGTCAATGGTTTCTGTACCGTCGGTGCTGGCAATTTGGTAATTTTGCTTCCCTCTTTCTTCTTGTTCTTTTCCTGCCAAAGGCTTATAATTTGGAAAAACAAAAAACAGACACACACAAGTCAGAACACCTTTTGTCTTGTTTCACGTTCTTCATTTTTTTTTATCCCTTGCTTTGAATCTGTTTGTGATTTACGCGCCAAACTCGTTTCCTCTGATATTTCTGGTTTTCTATTTTTTTTTAATGGAAAGCATGTATTCAGAAGAATCAGAACACATCCGAAAGGACACTTTTGGAGAATTGCTTTGAGTTTGATTTGGCTAATCTGTCAGATTGTTCATCTTTTTCCACGATTTTTTTTTTATTATTTACTTACGTTGTTGATTTGATTTAGGTTAAAGGTGTTCATATTGCCTCATATTTTTATAATTGTTGTGTGTTCCTGCTTTCTACAGGCTCCAGTCCGGCCTGATAAGCAAATTTCTGGAATGGTGGACGAGTCAGTGCGGCTTGCCAGAGTGTTCTGCGAGAAGAAATGGCCCGTTTTTGCATTTCTTGATTCTCATCATCCAGACATTCCGGAGCCCCCATACCCTCCTCATTGTATAGCTGGAACAGATGAATCCAAATTGGTACCAGGTACTTTCTCTATTTTATCTTAGCTACAGATGACTTTTTATTTATTTATTATTTTTTTTTCGGACTGTGGTGAATTATACTAATATTTGATTTGTGTACATCATTGTCTTCTCTAATGTTGGATTCCCTTTATAATCCACAGCGCTGCAGTGGTTGGAGAACGAACCAAATGTAACAATTAGATGCAAAGATTGTATTGATGGTTTTCTTGGTGCAATCGAGAAAGATGGCTCCAATGTGTTTGTTGATTGGGTAAAAACTAATCAGATCAAAATTGTGAGTATTACCCATTTCCTAAGAAGAAATTGCCCACTGTTTATTATACATGTGCTTTTCTTTTTCTTTTTTAAATTTCCATGAACTAATTGATGTATATTATTATTATTTTTCTTTTATAAGTCTAATTGATGTGTATTAGGTTTGGTTAGTAATGTGACATTTTCTTTTTGAAGATATTGGTGGTTGGAATATGCACGGATATATGTGTTCTAGATTTTGTCTGTTCCACAATATCTGCAAGAAATCGTGGTTTTTTCACTTCTCTGGAGGATGTGATTGTGTATTCGCATGGGTGTGCTACGTTTGATCTTCCAGATGATGTCGCCAGAACCATCCCTGGTGCCATAGCTCATCCACAGGTATTTCCAGGACATGCATTTTCTTTCCTGGCTGAGTTTGCTGGTATATAAGAACGTATTTTTACTTAAATTATATAGTAATTGAAGTAATGATCTCTATATCTGTTTTGTCCTTAAGTGCTACTCTGTATGCCTTATACAATATAAACCACCTTCAGCCTGCCTGCTTAACAATGGAGAAATACATGTAAGGACCACAGGGATTAACTGAAGTAATGAGCCTCCCTTGTATGAGAAATCATTCTTGCGGAGAGTTTTTGCAATCACTGGAGTATTAAAAGATTTTAAATTTAAAATGGACTAAATCATAAAATGTTCTGTTCATTGCCCAGTTGGGATATAGGAAGAATTTTGATTCATGGTTATTTTTTATTTATTTTATTTTATTAATATTAGTATTATCATTTTTTTAAGAGAACAACTGATGTTTTAGTGGTGGATAAAAAAATTGAGAAACCACATCTTTTAAGATTGGAGGTAAAAATTTTACGCAAGGGAACTTCCATTTTGAAGAATTCAATAGATCCAGATTGAAATTTTAATTCATATCTATGATTAAATATCTGGTTAGAGCCTTTGTTTTTCCTTCTTGATCCTTCTTTCTTGTAGTCTGTAGGTTTGATTGCTTCATTATAAAGGCATATTAACTTTTGAGAATCAGGTGTAAAATGACCAATCTAAGATCCATTTTCTTAGTGCTTGGAAAACAAATAATTTTTTAATATCCCTATCATTCTTAAGTACTCTAGCCTATATATATATAAAATCATTCTTGTATTTTCTGTGGCAGGAACTGATGCATCACATAGGCCTATACATGGCCAAGGGAAGGGGAGCCAAGGTAGTATCAGAAGTGTCATTTGCTACGCCGAAGGAGGCATGATCCACCATGAAATATTGTCATTGCCGGTACTCAAGGTCTCATATTTGTGGAGTCTCCCCGCATTTAAATAGTAAATAAACTGTTTCCTATTTATTTATTTATTTATCTATAGGTTGCTGAAATATATCAAACCTCTTCTGCATATGCAGTGGCATTCCCGAGCTGTGGAATGGTCAGAGTAGAATTTGGATGTATATATAAGAAATTGGTTATGCTGCCAATAAATTTTATACAAAACTGTGCTTCTTGGTTCAGATTCACCAAATGATGTTGTGAGTTGTGGGTCTATGCCATAATTTACAGTAAAATGCTAGAATTTCCGGTATTGTTATCCAAGGTTTAGGCAGTTTTTGGATGACATTATTTCCAGTGATTTAATTTTTGCAAATTATTGGCTTCTGATTGAATATATTTCTCAACCTTGAAGACTTCCCTGATCTAGATCACAGAAAGAAACCTTTGATCTTGCACTAGCTTTTATTTATGGTTTTCCTGCATCAAAACTGTGATTATTAATGTTAAGCACGTTATGCTAGAACGATGTCTTGAATTTGTCTGTCACATTACTCATTAGTAATTGGAATATGATATCAGCGCAAAACTTTATAGTTACTCAAGAAAAAATAGAGAAGAGTTAATTATTTCCATGATGATTCCAGTTCATAGTTTCAATCTTCAGACATTTAACTGAAAGGAGTGCAATAAAAATGCAGCAAAGATGTCAATTGATCTGGTTTAATTAAAATAAAAAATACAAGTTAATATAAGAATAGCCAAAATACTCCTGTGCCATCGTAGGTAGAAATTTGATACATGTATAGTTCACTAAAAACATACATTTGCCCAATTCAAAAACAGAAGGCAAAAATAAAAAAGTACCTTTAGCTACATGCCCATATGCCTCCAACAGGAAACAAAATAAAGAAATCCTCTTGCAGAAACAAAAAGTGAACAAAAAAGGAACAATTTACATAGGAAGTCCAGCTTTCATATGATGGTATTTTCGATGCAGTGAAGGGTTCATGCAGGAGAAGATTGAGGGCTTCTGTTTCTTTGGTTTAACCCCAAAAATAAATGACTGTAAAGGAACTCGCCCCCGGCTTGTTGAGTGTGTCAGCTGGATATGATTATTGTTCTTTGACCCAGCAAGTCCAAATTCTTCATTCAACTTTGTCAAAGTCTTCTCGACTTTGGTTTGGAGTCCTCTTACATGATCTAAACCTGCTTGCAGTTCACCTGCAACCTTGTTGTTCTCCTGTTGCATGTTCATGACCTCACCTTGCAACTTTGCTGCTTGATAACTAGTAAACTTGATTTCTTCATCTCCAGGACCTTCCTTCAAAGTTCTTGATATATCTTCTTGAATGTTGCACAAAGATGAAAATCTTTGTTGCAATTCCTCTTTCAGTAATGCATTTTGCTCCAGCCAGACTGATAGTTCAGTCTGTATCTCTCTTAGGTGTTTGTAAATTGGCCGGGCATCTGATTTCACAGAGGGGTCTATAGAAGCACTTCCATCCTGTTTCTTCTTTACTTTTTCCTTAAGTTTTGATATTTCAGTCTGTAAATCCTCCACTTCAGTCTGAAATTTCTGTATCTGATGAACTGAGGTGCTGAATCTTAACCAGAAGTTCAGGTTCTCCTCTAGCAGTGTATCGATGTTTGTCCGGAAGCGTTCTTCAGTCATTGACATGGGTTGAGCTTGATCAATTAGAATTACCTTGATATCTTCTTCATCATCCTCTTTGTTTTCAGTTGGTTTTGGAGCCACAGCTGAAGTTTCTTCTTCGGTTCTTGCTTTGGGTTCAACATTTTGATCACCTGATAGAGTAGAGGCTGGTTGGTGGTCTGAATCTTTAGATTTTCTCAAGTCCTTTTCTTCATCCAGATTTACCCGCAGAAGGCTTGATTCCTGATGTAAAGATTGAATGTCTTCATCCTTCTTGGCATTGGCACTCTCCAATTCTTTTACCTGCACTGTTGTTTTCTTCTCTACTTCACTGAGCTTCTGCTTGACTTCTTTGTAATTTTTAAGAATTGCAGTATACTCAGCCAATAGAGTTTTTTCTCTATCCTTCATCCCATCCAAGAACAGCTGCTTCCAGTTTGGCTCATCTTCTTGTTCTGTTTTCTGCTCTTGTGCTTTGATGATGAGAGGATTGTTTACTATCAGGGATGAATCTTTCTTATCAGCTTCATCCTGCAGTTTCAGACCCTGACATTTCTCAGAATGATTATCAGGATCACTTTTTGCCTCTGATCGACTAACTGTCTCTTCTGGTTTACCTTTCTCATCTTTCTGAAAAGCATTTCTGGATATCGGTTTATCTTGTTCTCCAGACTTCTCCTGTGGTTCAGCTTCAACTAAAGATCCCTGTTCCTTCTGTAGTGAGACCTTAGCCTCGAGCTCCACACCTTGCCTCATGTTATGCAGTTTTTCTGAATGATCACCATGATTTGGTATGTCTTCTTGTTTCTTTAACTCCTTTTGAGATTCCAGTTCAGCTATGGATGCCTCCTTGTGTTGTGACAAGCCTTTGACCTCAAGCTCGTCAACTTCCTTCCCACTTTGCAGTGTCTCAAAAAGTTGATCAAGATTACGATGTGCTTCAGTGAAATGTGTTTGGAGGTTGTTATTCCGGGATTCAACATTTTGGTTTGGATCCTGAATTCCATGCAGCTTTTTCTCCAATTCTCTCAGATTGTGCCCCAAATTTTTCACACTACCGGTGAGAGTATCCTTATCATCTTCCATGCTTTCAATTTTTGTTTGAAGCTCACCAGTTTCTGTTCTCAATCTCTTTACAAGAGCAGTCTGAGATGAGACAACAGTTTGTAAGCTGATCACCTTATTCACGAGCTCATCAATCTTTTCTGCCATTTCCGTCATTGTGAGAGATGGATTCAACCCCATTTCAAACTGCTCCTTCATCTTCTTCCTCAACAACTCCAATTCTTGTCCCTCCTCTTGTGTTGCACTCCCCACTTCTTCATCTAAGCTTTCTAATGTTTCTTCCGCTCCTGTGGATTTATGGTTGTCACAAGGTTTCTCTTGATTGTTTTTGAAAGAATCCAACTTCTCCCGAGCCTCAGTGATCCTTTGGCGCCCCATTTTTACTTCCTCAACTGTCTCCTCTTGTGTCTTCTGCAAATTATCCAAAGTCATTTGGCATGACCTCAAAGCAGTGGTGGCCATCAGATTACGAGCGTCTTCGTCCTCGATGGCCAAACTGGCATTGAATTCGTCTTGCAGTCTGCTATTTTTCTCTTGCATTTCAGTGATCTGCTTCTCAATTTCCCAGTACTTGGCAAGCCCGATTTCATAAGAGCTCTTTACAAACTCCTTCTCAGTTTGTAGGGCCAGAATCCCTTTTTGAAGCCTGTCAATCTCTTTGAGTGCCTCAGGTTTGGTCAGACCAGATTTTGGAACGGCAGGAGCTGCCGCTTTTATTTTCTTCTGTTGCAACTTCTTTGTGGCTAATGTTAGCAGACCCTTCACATCTTTTTTGCCGGGAGCCTTGGGAACCTGCGGAGCGTTGGATTGTGAGAGTTCTCGACACTCCTTTCGGCATTGAGGTGTGCAATCTTCATCATCTTCATCCATTGCAAACTGGACCTGTTCTGGAAAAATAGAAGCAAGGGTGTTGTTGGCATTTTGCAGCTCCGTCGATATTTTGTCATACCTTTCAGCCAAGGCTCTGTAAGATTTGTAAGTCTCTTCCACAAAGTTTATCAGCTCTGGCCTTCTCTTGTAATACATTTCTGCCCTCTTGGCAAATGAGTCTCCATCCTCCTGAATGAGTTTAAGCATGTTTTGAACTTTCTCTTCCATATCTGTAATTCAATGAAATCTAAATATAATTAACTGAAACCACATGTAGACATGGAGCTCATGACTCTCCATACCAGCCAATTTACTCGGTGGTGTTTTGCTTCTGATTTCAACTTCTCTTTCATCCACTGTTGAAATGGAAGTGAATATTTCTAAAACGGTTGTCAATGGATTTTGCATGGGTAATGGCATTATACATAAACAAGTAAAAGGGATTTTGTTTTCCTGAACAGCTAGGCTAGGCCTAAGGATTGGGCAGATAAAACTTCTCTCTCAAACTCATAATTTAGACCCCATAGAATTGAATAAATTCAAACAATAACATTGTTCTAAAGAGGAAGATTCCCAAAACCTAGCAATCATGAACAAAAACCTCAATTATAATCCACAAACACAGACTTGATTTGAAAATGCAATCAACATTGTCTAGAGCTAGAAACATGTTTGTGCATTTGGGGACTTGTGAAAAAAGAAAAGAGAATCATGGGGACCCACATCTTGGATATGAATTCCACAAAAATTTATGTTTCAGGCTTATACAATGTGTTTTGGAGGAAATGCATTGAAACCCCAAGTTGTAGTTGAAGAAGAAAAGTACCTTGAAGATGTTGTTCAAGCCATTTAGATTGCTTAGTTCTAATGTGGCTTGCCCACCACCATGAATATGCATTGCTTGCTGCTCTTTGTAACATCCTTTCCTTTCTGATCTTTCAAAATTCTCTCCCTATAGACAGACAAATGATGGGCATGCAAGCTTCTCTCTCTAAACTGGGAGAGAGAAAGAAGACATGGAAGCCATTAGAGCAATGGGAAGGGGGAAAAAAAGTGTGAAACAGAAAGAAAGATTTTGAGGGGCAACGTGAAGGAGAAGAATGTGTCTCATGTCTCGTATTGGGATGATGGAGAGGAGCAAACTTCGCTCAGAAATAAGTGTTGGACCCTCTGGTCATCCACAAAGTCACCATCTGGATTGTCTCATATTTTGCCAGCTCCATCCTACATGTATCAACACCACCACCTTCCCTTTTTCATTTTTTTTCCCTCTTAATCATTTAATTAATTCTCATAAACCCCTTCCCCTCTCCCCCCCTCCCTTATTTTTTTTCCTTTTTTATGATTTAATTAATATCATAAAACCCACTTTTTTAATTAAAAAAACCACGATTATAATTTTGGGCCCTTTGAAGTGTTTAGCTCATTTGAAGCCTTGCTGGGATGGAAATGGGAATTGGTTTCACCATATCAACTTAAATTAATTATACGTGTATATTGTGATTTCAGTATTAAATGAAGACCCAAATTTCGAGTGACAACTATTTTGTATTTCTTTAAAAGATAAAATTAATACAACAAATGTATTTAATAAAAATAAAAATATTTTTTAAGAAAATTATATATTACTTTCTATGGCTCAGAACAGTGAGAGGGGACTTCACATTATCCATCTGGGTATATGCAAAGATCACAAAATACTGTAGAAGGAAAGCAAAAACTAGGGTAAAATGATAATTTCAAATCACCACACCATGAATTTGAAGTACGCTTCTCCCTGTGGGCAAAGAGACAGATAACAAAGGCAGATAGAGGCTAGAGAAAGAATAAGAACTTTGGTTGATTAAAACCAATTTTTCTCCAACACTGAAAATTTTCAACCTTTTCTTTTGCAGCTTTTGGGGAACCAAAGCCTGTTTGATTCTCAGAAGAAGAGAGAAAATTGCTTAAAGCACCCTGCAAAAAGGGAGCCATAAAGAGAATCAACGATGAACAGTTTATATAGGAATTCAGAGAAACAAAGAAACGTGAGGCTCAAGTCTTGGAAAACAAAGAAAAGCAAAGAAAAGAAATAGAATACTATTTGGTTAGCATGAGGAATGTGCTTAGCTTGAGAACAAAACTAAAGCAATTATATTTTCAAAATGTCAACCAGACCATGCCTTTGGAACATATGCCAGTATAGATACATAATACATAGTTGAGATAAAAAAGGACATTTTTAAGGAGGAATTTGGTCCTTCATTGACTAGTTAACAGAAATTTATTTACAGGAGAGGCTAAGTCAACAGCATAGACATACTAAGTGTATTCACAGAGTTTTATTTACAGTAAAGAATCTGCATTGTATTTCAGGGTACTCAATGCGCTAAAGCATGGACGGGTGGTGCAGGATATGACCTGCACTGGAAAATAACTCTTTTCTGAACTTGGATGATTGTCCATCCTCAGCATTTCTACTCAAGATGCCGATGCAAAAGTCTAACAAAGTCTTCTCTCTTCCAACTCTCTCACCCTCTCCCCCTTCTATTTTTTTCCTTTTAGTTTTTTTGTTCTTTTTTCATTTTTAATATAACCGATCTGGTTCTTCAAGTGGACTGCAAAATCAAGGGTCATTCAAGGAATGACCAGGAGCTTCATTAATTTTGAAGAGAAGAGAGCCACTGCTCCATATACTTCTTGCCCTCTGCACATTCAACCAAAATACAGGAAACAGCTCAGCATAACTGACAAATTTTACTCCTACAGAAAACAATGAAAGAAGAAGGTTTCCCTTTAATATAAACACAGCATAATGAAATCATCCTCACACTCAATTTCAACATTACTTAGTCTAAAGACACCCAAAAAAAAGGGCACAACAACAATTACAGTGGCCTTAAGTTTCCAGGAACAACTTGGTCATATCATGTCAACTGAACTTCCTTCTTTTAGACCCTTAATAGAATGAAAAATGTCATCCAAAAAAGGAGGTGAAATACGAGACTACAATTTTAATAGTAGTAGAGGGTTTTCTTGGTGATAGTGACTCATCTGTATCTCCTCTGCAGCTAGCAGATGTCACAGTGATTTTGTTATAGCAGCAACTTGCATCAACTAGGTTTGTCAGGGGTAGCTTGGTTTATTAAAAGGCTCAAAGCAGAGTACATCAAGCACAGGAAATTGTGTCCCGCATGTATTTGGGTCATTGAACCACAGGAATCATCATAGATTTGACAATCACTCTGGGTTTTTTTTTTTTTTCTTGATAATAGTTCCCTTATAAAAGTATGATCCAGCTACAGATAAGATGTTTTTAGCAATAGCTCTAATGGAAGAGATAATCTAAAAGCAATGGGATATAGGATACCCTCCCCCAAAACAATGGCTGATATATCTAGATTTTTTCATCCTCAAACAAAAGGCAATAAAAAATTCCCAGCTTTCATGGTTGAATAGAAATGATAAAACTGTAAAATGGAGATTAAAAGAATGGGGACTTTTAAGGTTAAAAGAAGCATTTGATTTGAACCAAGACCATGCACTCCCTAGAATAAACATGAGCACTACAAGCATATACCATTTGCCCTCATTTTGCATCTATCTTTCAGATTTACAAAAAATCAAGGCATAAAAGGCCCAATTAAGAGCAGAAAACTTCTAGCTGCAGCTAGAGTAGCCTACAGAAGTGAGAAGGTGAGTTCCAAAAGTTTTAGTTAGATGGTAATCATAAAAGCTCATATGCAATCGAGTAATTAATAAAGATGAAAACTACAGCTACATGCCCAAAAGCAAAGGCAAAAAGTAACAAGTGTAAAAAAAAAAAACGAAGGGAAATTAAATTTGCAGATACAACCACTCTTACCAGCAGAGTACTCATTCTGGAGATTCTTGATGGCGCTCAAAAGATGGTCATTTGGATCCTCCACCAGCTCCTTGCAACCATGTCTATAGCAAGGTACCAGCACCGCAAAAGTTCTATCAGTCTCATCGTCACTCAGGAAATCAGGTGCATGCGGTTCTAACCACCCAATAGACCAGTCCGAATCATCAGATTCAGAACCCGACAAGCAAACACCGTCAGATGGTACCAACACAACATCATATTCTCTGTCAATTCTTCTTTCTTCCCTACTCTGCCATTTTCGCTTAACTTTTCTTGAAGATGATGTTACATCCGCCCTCTTAACCGATGGAAATTTCACAGTATCATGCTCCCTCAGACCTAAACCCCAATCAGGTGTAGAGTTTAGTGAAGACCCATTAGAGACAGGCTCTTTATCTTTTCCACCCCACATCCACCAAGAGATACGAGGAAAAGAGACGGCCATTTTTTCGGACACGGAATGACTAGAAAGCAAAGATTGCAAAGTTTTCCGGAGAATGACAGGGAACCCACAAACTATCTGGAGCAAAAAGAATTGGAAGCTGAAAAGGGGATGAAGTTGCAAGTGGTTTCTGCCTGTTGCCGTAACCACTATATTAGGAAACAATCAATACATTAATTATAATTAGATCAAGTAAGGAAGATATAATTTCAACCCAACAAATCACTAATATCAATTATAAGATGAAAAAGCGAAATCTCAGAAAAAGCCAAATCATCACCAAATAACTACAAACAATCTATGAAGAATCCATCACATAGATTAGTTTTGGCCCTTGCACAACGACCCTTCTTCTCAAACATGTCACGGGATATCCACTATAAACAGAAACCCAAGAGGATGGAAAACAAACAGAAAAAGAAATCCTACTTGCACTTAATCCAACTCCAAAAATCACCTAGTCCAATTCAAATTACCTAATTCAAACACTAAATGTCACTTCAATGAACTCAAACAACTCAAAGAAATCAGAATCAGGCACTCGAATGATTCATCAGACACTTCAAATTCCTCAAGAACACACACAGATAATCAAAGAAACTCGTGACGGCAAAATCCATTACATCAATGGTCCAGATATCAGAATGGCAAATCCTTGCTCAGTCCTCATAATCTAAAATCTGAGGAAAAAAAATCCGATTTTTGAAACAGAGAAACCAAAGAATACTAGAATGGAGACTTTCGGGCCACAACCTTGGGGATTTCCCGAGATTCAGCAGAATGAAACGGCGATACCGTCCTTTATATCACCGGACCACCCGAAACTTTTCACCGGGAAAATAAAAACCCAAACTTTTGGGCGTAGAGTGAAAAGCTCGGGAAAACAACAGAGGAGGAGTCCGAAACCCTAGTTATCTGTCTCCCATTTGTCTCTCGAACCCCAAGAGGCAGTCCGAAATCAAGTAAGAAGACGGTGGGGTTGTGGTCTGTTATAAGCATACAGATATTTGGGATCAAATCCAAGGGCGGAGATTGAGAGATGGGAGTGTGGATCATCCCACCCAATCATTTCATTCAATTTCACAGACCTTGGGATTTGGGTTCACTAGATGCTAAATGGGACATCTTTGTTGACGTGGGCTTTCATCAGGTCCAATCATTGCCTGAATGTGCGGTCCACGCATCCGCCACGTGTTTCCTATCATTGTTCTCCAATTTTACAAATTAATTTTAAATTCCTCCCAAAATATCATATAGTTTTCATTTTTATTTTATAGCTTGTGTAACGCTACAACCCTATAAGGCTATATAACTAGGCAGGTTTCCAATAAGTCCAAAGCTGATTTTTATTTTATTTGAGGTGTGGGCGTGGTGTGGGGGGGTCCTGCGAGTCTGGCACCCAGGAACCTCGGAACAGGGTTGGACTCTTCTCCTCAACCCTACCCCACTCACTTTCTCTCCTCATTTTTCCTCTACTTGTTTTTGTTTTTTGAGCATCAAAATATTGATTCTCTTTTTAATATCAATAACAATACATTCATCAAAAGTTAATCAAATCATAAAAATTAATTTACCTATATCATATCTTTTTAAACGTACTTATGACAATTTGGTTCAATGAATAATAACATTGAATTTTTAATGTAAAGTAAGATAGTGTTTGTTTTTCAATCGAATAAAAAAAAACCAAAATATTTAATTTTTTCTATTCATTTAAAAATAATCTATTGACTCATCCAATATAATTAAAGTGAACTTATTATCAATAGGTTCAGTTTAATTACTTTGGATGAATTTAACATATTAATTTTAGTTGAATAAAAAAAGTCAAATATTTTAGTTTTTTCTATTCAGTCAAAAAACAAACATTACCTAAGTCAATATTTAAAAAAAAATTATTAATAAAAATAAATAAAATTATTAAATACATGAAAAATCTTTTAATAATAATAATGGTTACACCCTTTGAACCACACTCACTTCCTAACTATTAGAAAAATGTCATTCGGATTTTGATTTGTGAAAGTAATTTTGCTTTTGTAGTTTTGTAGATTTTGATGTCCCAAATCCTCCTCTCCACCACATGCTTTATCACTAAAAATGAGAAAGTTATTATGAAAGCTTCCAATTCTCTATTTGTCATGACCCTGTTTGATGACACCAACACAAGCTTAGTTTTTTATTTTTTTTTCTTAATCCTTATCATAAGGTCTCATAAACCCATGATGAGGGCCTAGACTAGATACAAATTCCCCTAAAAATACCCAAAAATAAAAATAAAAAATAGAAGAAAATGTTAGATTTTGGGACCCATATTGATTTCCTAGTTAGTGGAGATGAGTTATTGAATTATACATGTCTTTATGCCACCTCTGGCACATTAAAGCTAGGCTTGCCTTGTCAGATGCGGTATATATCCTGCTTCTTTTGATGGAAGCTCCAAAAAATTTCCATTATTTCTTTGCTTTTTCCTCCATTTTGAATCATTCTCCCATGTGTAATTATGGCTTATGGCTTGTCCTCTCATATGTAGAATCTTTTGACTCTTTCACCTCCAATGGACGACACCCTAATTGCAGGCTATGTATATGTATGTTATTACCATAGCATCCTACACATTGGTGCAATACCCTTTTCTTTTAAAGTTATTTAATACAAAAGTAGATTTGAAAGAGCAAAAGGCAACACTTTCTCTGATCCATCGTCCATCTCTTCCTTCTCTTCTGATTTGGTTAGCATTAACATTTTCATACAACCAACTAGCGTCTTCTAAGTTCTAACTAGGGTTTTTCTGCAATTAAGAACATCCCATCAACTTTTAGAATTCCAAATTTTCTAAACGGAGAGGATTGTAGGAGAAGCTACATTCTATGGTGGACATGGTTGAAACAAGTCCAAACGATCATGCATGTACACCAAAAGCTGTCAACTCCGACCCACAATTTCTGACCATTGAATGATACGTTTCTTTTGTCAATTAATGCAGACATCTTCACGGGGCCCTCTCTTGCTTTTAATTAAGCTTTGTGGTGGGAGGACTTAGGAGGAAGAGTGCAAATTGGGTGCAAACTGCAAAGTGAAAAAATATATATATATGAAATATGCCCACTTGTGAAAAAGAACGGGAATCAATGAAGAGAGGCAGCCAAAAGTTGTGTGATGAATGCCCACTTGCACTGACCATGAGGTTGGTTTATTGAACTTTTCCTCCTAAGCTTTGGCCACTTCCATGTGCCTCATACCACCGAAAAGACAAAAGGAAATCATACATTCCTTTTACTTTCCTTTATATTAAGCCAAATGGGAGAGAATCACTGGTGGGTTGAGAGGATTGACCCCTGAATTTGGGATTTAATTAACGATTTCTGTAATCAAGACACTGTTACAACCCTTTCATTGACATGAAATGAAATTTCCATGCAATGATGGTAATGCATACAAAGAAATTAATCAAAGCGGAGACCCCCATGGTCCTACGGAGCTTGTCTGTTTTACATGATATGAATTATGTGCGTGGTTTCACATGGCAAATAGTCACCGCCGGAGCCAGCTAGGTCCGGGGCCAAGTGTCCCCACTCAAAATTTTGATGCCTTAATTCCCAGCCATAAGATCTGAAAAAGATTATCTCAAGACCCTCTAAAAAAGAAAAAACAATTAATAAACCTTCAACCACATCCCCAATACTATGACTTCTCTTCCCCTAAAATCATAAAAAAAAGATGTGGAAAAATTTTGATATCGAAAGAAAGAAAGTCATCCAATGAGTCTGGAACTGTTTTTAAGAATAAGAAATATAAAAAGCACGTTTAATAATCAAAATCTATTTTTTGTTATTAAAAATAAAAAAATATAGTGTTTTCAAATGATAATTTTGTTTTTATTTATTTTTTAGAATTATTTTAAGAAATATTTGTATAAACATGTAGAATAATTAAAAATAAAACATTAAATATAAAAATTATTTTTAAAATATATTAAAAACATTTTAAATTTTTAATTAAATTTTTATTCAACACAAATTAAAGAACAATTTTTAAAATTTATTTTCAGAATTGTTTTTAATACAGTTATCAAACATGCTCCTAACTCCCGTTCCCATTGAACATATGTTTTGTGTGTTTTTTATTATTTAAATATAAATAAATAAACGATGTTAGTATTGCTAGCAACGGAGCCTAGGGTTTTGGTGGGATAGATAAGGGTAGAAGAAGAGTCCCAATTCAAAGCATTGTCAAATTAATAGAACATATCACATTTAATAGCCTAGTTTTTCTAAATTTAAATATACATCACATGGAACATGAATCAGTCTGGCAGAACATTCAGAATGTGTACTGTACATTAAAGCCACCATGACCACGACCCGTCTCTCTCTGTGGGCGATTGTCTATGTTGAAAAAGGGTAACAAAATTTTCATTAATAAAATTTCCATCCTTGTCTCAATCATAAATAGATCAACCAATAATCCACTTTCTTTATCTTTGCCTGGCTATCCACTTGATCATTCAAGTTACGGTGAAAGAGACTTCTTGCCCAACCCAAATCTTCTTTATATGTATATAGGTTGTATAAGAAGATTTCATGGTATGATAAAGCTTCAATTTTACAGCTATTCCATCCATTCATGAGGCATAAAAGGACAAATCTCTTGTTTTCTTTTCTTGGCTCCGAAACCAATTGGCACATGGGTGCATTGTACACAAAATGAGGGGAACAAAGAGCGTGAAAAACCACATGGGGTCTGAGTGTCTGAGTCATTATGCGAGCGTGGAAGGCCAGACCCAAACCCCAGCTCATGGAGATAGAGACATATGTGGTATCCATAACAGTGGCCTAGACCATCGCCCAGGCACATCAAAAATTTAAAAGTATACAGAGAAATGGAGATGGAGACAAGGGGAGGGGGGGAGTGTTTAAAGGAAAAGAAAAGAAAAGAAAGCCTGTGGTTTGGAGACATTCAGGGCTTTGTGCGGCACCAACAAAAGGCCATATCAATTCTGGATCATGGGTGTGGAGGAATGACACATGATTCAGTGGCGCTGCCATTCCTGGCATCGCCTAATAACTTACGGAAGTGATGTGACTTGGTTTTAGGTTTCGGCCATATCTTCTTCCCTCGCAAGTCTCCTTCCCATCATTACCTTCATGAAATCATTGGGCCATTCGCCAATCGCCATACCTTCTACTTCAATCTCTTTCTTCTAAAAACTTAATTCTCAACCCAGCCCATATAGACAATTTTTATCCCACATCTGCAACCCACTGTCTAAAGGTTTCGTTGAAGCAATATATGAATAGGTTTGATTCAAAACTTAATTGGTATTATCAATAAGGTATAACCACAAATTACCGGCCTTAAGAAAGGGAATAATGTTGACGAGCCCCTGAAATGTAGAAGCCCATTATAACAACAAAAAGAACGGGGTTGGGCCTTGGCCCAATCCAACTTCCATCTCCAACGGCTAGTATTGTATTATTCCAAAAACAACCCTCAAAACTTTAGAAAAGATGGAAAGAAAAAAGGGAGACCCTGTCAAAAGATTTCAAATCTCAAAAGCCTTCCCCACCCTCTCAACGGCTCTCTGCAACCACTTTCTCATTTTCCTCCGTTTTCTGTCTATCAACGGAAACTGAAACCATCCAAATTTGCTATGAGTCCAGTCCCTCATTGATGGTGGATCCCTAAACTCGCTACCAGGTATGTTCTAACTCACTTTTGGTTCATTTTTTCCACTCTGTTTGGCTACTGGGAAAGCTCAAGAAAAGCAAAGAAAACTTCAAACCTCACAACAGCCACTCCAATCCTATTTATTTCCATGGGCTTTTCTGGAAACCAAACGGATCGTGGTTATTAAGCCTCTTCGTTCTCTTTCTCATGAGGTTCTTGGTCAGTGAAGTCGCCAAATGTCTCTTCCGCTTTACATGGTTCTAGGGCTTTTATTTTATTTTATTTTTATTTTTTTTTGAGTTAGTTTAAATATTTTCTTTTACATTTTTAGGGTTTTTGGAATAGATTTTTTCTTTTTAGATTTTGTGTTAGCCCTCTGTTTGCTTGCCGAGAAATCGAGTGGGGGAAAAAGGAAAAATATAAGTTTGAGCCAATTAGTTGTGTAGTTTGTTCAAAATAATGAAAAATCTAAGATTTAAACTTTTGGTTCCTTTAAATTTCCCACATTTACTCTTCAACCAAGCTCAAATTCTCCTTCTGGTAATGTGTTAATGTTATTGTAGACTCAATTAAGCTGATAAGTTGTGTTATCTCAGCTCAGTGGTGGTTTTAGTTATTTTGGGTTCAAATAATGAAACTATAGGTTATAGTTTGTTTCCTACTTTTTTTTAGAAATTAGAAACCAAGAATGAAGTTTCTCATCTCAATATGTCAATATGGAAGTATGACATTTCTGATGCTAAATTTTTGCTTATTTGAGTTTTGAATTTCTTTGTGATTGAATGGTTATACCAGCACCCTAGTATTCCATGAGTTTATGCATCTAGAATATCGCTTGATTGAGTTTGGAATTCATGGGGACTTTTTTGTTTTGCTCTACTTATTGAAATGATGTTATTAGCCCTGGCTTTTATGTTTTTTCCTCGGGTTTTTAGAACAATTTTTTCCCCTCTAAATATTTCTTTCCTGATTATAGGTCTTGTATGATAGAAATTTGTGTTTGTGTTCCTTGCTTCAACTCATTTTCATAACTTATGCCTCCCACCAATGCAGGAATTACTACCTTGTCATATTTTTGTGGTTTCTAGTTTCTAAGATTGTAATAACTGTTCCCAATTCCAAAATTTTCCGGAATTTTTGTCAGTACAGAAATGTTAATCGATCCAAGAAAGAAAAAATTGAAAAGCATATGCTTTAGGAAAAAAGAAGAAGAAGAACCTTCCTTTCTTCTAGATTAAAATGACATCCATGCATGCTTTTTCTTCTGAATTAAAAATATTCAAAACATGTGATTTTTTTTTTCTTCCAAATTTTAAGAGAAAACAGGCAACTTTTTGCAAAGACATGTTACTTTTTCCTGCATCTTCTGAAAATGGAAAGCAAAATTAACTTAAAAGAAATGAAATTGATTTCATGAAATGCCAAAGTATAATGTCCCATTTCCAACTTGTATTGCTGGAGGTGCATTGTGAGTAAACTATCTGTTATCACTTCCTTTGTCTTTTGTTTGGGTAGAAACATTATTTGCCCTGCAAAGTGGGGAGATGACCCGAGGAAATATGTTTTGGGATTAGAAGAATATTGTTAGGAGTGATGATTAAGACTGAAAAGAACCATAGTTTTGTTTTCATCCTAAGAATGATTATTATAGGAGATTGAGAAGCTCATTTTGAACATCTGGTAGTTGTCCCCAGGTACAGTCAGAAGGCAGATTTTCATTAATAATTCGATCTATTTCATTCTAAATTTGATGGCACCAAATTTTTTTATGTTCACTTATTGGTATTTTAGTTCCAATCGCCTTTGCAATTTGTTATTTGAGTTGATTCTTTAGATCAATTCCATCATTACATCTTGTTATATTTAATTGATCTCTATATGCTAACAGGTATTGTTGCCAACCCACATTGAGAAGCACAAAAGATGGAGAGAGTGTGTGAAGAGCTAGATGAAGCTAAGGCTGAGATTGAGAAGCTGAAGGTAGAATATCGGAACAAAGCTGAATCATCTGAGAACTTTAAGAAGGCGTACAATGAGCAACTCACTAAACTCAAAGAATTAAGTTCAAAATTCAATCAGCAAACTCAAGAACTAAATGAGAAGTCAGAGGAAGCCTCCACGGCAAAACAAAAGTATGAGGAGCTCAAATGTTGTTTGAATGAAAAGGAGTCCATTATCAAGCATCTGAAGGCTGCAAATGATAAGCTTCGAGTTGATTGCGATGAGAAGTTCTGGAAATGGGAAGAGGAAAACAGGAAGCAGGTTTTGGCTTTAGATGAGGCAAATGAGAAGAACATGGATCAAGAGCAAAAGATTCATTTTTTCAAGGAAGAGATTGAAGGCCTTAAAAGACTTTTATCAGTTTCAAAGAAGAAGTGTTTGGAAGCAGAGAAAAATGCCAAAGCATCTGAAGAACTGAGACAGAGAGATGATATGTTAGTCAAATCAGAGGAGCAATACAGGAGGGTTGAAGATCAGCTCAAATGGAAGAAGGAGCAGTTCAACCATCTTGAGGAAGCTCACGAAAAGCTTCGAAACCAATTCTGGACAAGTAAGAAAGAGTGGGAACAGGAGATATCTACATTGCTGGACAAGATTTGTGCCCTGCAGTCAAAATTGGATTCTCAAACCCGAATCTCTGAAGGCCTTCAAAGACAGTTACAGATGTGCAACCAAGCTCTAGCTCAGGAAGAAAGACAGAGGAAGTATCTGGAAATTCAACTTTCTGAATCTAAAACTTGCTTTGAGAATGTGTTTTCTGAGTGTCAGGATGCAAAATCAAAGATCGAACACTTGAGCATTCAAAGAGATAAAGAAATTGCAGCTCTGAGAAATTCACTAAGCACAAAAGAAACAATCTACAAAGAAGCAGATTTCAGAGCAAGGAAACTAGAGCAAGAGAATCAGGACCTGCTGATATCACTCAAAGAACTCCAGGAAGAACGGATTCATGGAGCAGGAGCTTCTTCATCTCTGGCAAAGTTGCGCAACAAGCTCAAAAGTTTGGAGCACATGCACCGAGACTGTTCGGAAAATCTCAGAGCCAAAGAAGCTCAATGGAGCTCCCAACAGGAAAAATTGACTAGTGACTTGAATGACTACATGTTGAAGATAGAGAGTAAAGATGCAGATATAAAGGAGCTTGGCTTGGAGTTGGAAGGTTGCCATTCTTCAATAATGCAGTTGAAGTCACAGAATGAGGAGCTGAAACTGAGAGCAACAAAATTGGAGAAAGATAATCAAGAGTTGCAAACGTCACTTGAAGAATTACAGGAACAGCAGATTCATGAATCGGGAGTGTCTTCTCTAGAAGGGCTTCAAAACAAGGTTGAAAGTTTGGAGCACATGTACAGAGATTGTTCTTCAAATCTCAGAGCCAAAGAAGCCGAATGGAGCTCTCAACTGGAAAAATTGACAGGGGACTTGAGTGACTATAGGTCAAAAGTGGAGAGTAAAGATGCGGTTATAAAGGAGCTCAGCATGGAATTGGAAGGTTGCTATTCTTCACTTGTGCAGTTGAAGTTGCAGAGTGAGGAGGCTTCTTTGATGGTATTGGTGTTGAAATTGGGGCTTTCAGAGGCTCAATTAAAGCTTGCTAGCGAAAAGGATGAAATGGCCCTGCAAAACAAAGAGAGGGAAGAGAATGTCTCTCATCTCATGAACAAGTTGGAGATGAAGAGTGCTGCCCTGGTTAAAGCACAGGCTGATATAGAAGAAGAACGTGAGAAGGTGGCGGCACTGTTGAGGAGGGTTGAGTTACTGGAACTCATCGAACAGCAGCAAGTACTCATGCAGAAAGAGCTTGAGAGGCATAAAGAAATGCTCGAGGAATCATCCAAATATCAACTTCACCTAAAAGGGCAAGCTTTGCAGATGGAAAGCAACTTAAAAGCAAGACTAGAAGAAGCTTGTGATGACTTGGACAGAGCAAATTCTGAACTGGTTAAAGCCCAGGCAGATTCTGAAAAAGAACGTGAGAAGGTGGCATCACTGTTGAGGAGGGTTGAGTCCTTGGATCTTGTCGAACAGCAGCAATTACTAATGCAGAAAGAGCTTGAGAGGCTTAAAGAAATGCTTGAGGAATCATCCAAATATCAACTTCACCTCAAAGAGCAATCTTTGCAGATGGAAAGTAATTTAAAGGCAAGACTAAGAGAAGCTTGTGATGCCTTGGACAGAGCAAATTCTGAACTGTCTGAGAAAATTTGTGAAGGAAGTGAAACTGAATTTGAATTGCAGATATGGAAATCAATTGCTGACCATTTGAAAGCTGAACTTCAAGAGAATCTGGAAATGCGTAAATCAATAGAAGCTTCTCTTCTTGCACAGATCGAGGTTGAGGAAACCCTCAAGCAAGAGAGAGATGCCCTTATTATTGCATTAGAAGAGAAAGACAGAATGATAGATGATTTTCAGCGACAGATCAGGTCACTGGATCAAGAAATGAAGGCAAGAGAAATTGGAACTGCCAGTTTTGCAAGAACGGAGGCAGTGATGGCCTTTGAGTCGGAAAAAGAGATCTTTCTTCAAACCACAAAAGAGAAGGACAGGATCCTAGAGAAACTCCAGGAAGAGATTGAGAGGCTGGAGCATGAGTCCCTGCGAAGAGAACTAGAAGGTTCTCTTCTGGCCCGAATAGTCACAGAGAGAACCTTTGAGCTTGAGAAGAGTAATCTTATCCAGCTGATGGAGGAGAAAGAAGAGAGAGTGGAGGATCTTCAGAAGCTTGTGAGGTCATTGGAGCAAAATTTTAATAGCTCGATGATTTCTTTTTCTTCACAACTTGTGCAGAAGCAAGCAGAGATTAATTTGGTCCATGAAGCATGGGAGAAGATTGCCACAGCTGAGATTCTTGCCCAGCTAGAAATTGAAGAGAAAAAGGTGATGATCATGGAGCTGGAGGATGACATTCATAGCATACAGCAAAAACTGGAATTCCAGGAAAAGTCATTGTCTCATTCAAAACAGCAAGCATTGGAGATTGAAGCTGAACTGGAAGCAAAACAATTGGAAGTGAAGAAGTTGACGACTGAAATGGAGACAAATTGGAGTAATTCAGAGGGCCTGGTCAATGAGCTTGAGAGCAAAAATAAAAATTTAGTTGAAGAACTTGCAAAGCTGTCATCAGAAAGGGAAAACCTGTTGGGCTTTATTGGAGACATGTGCGATGGGATCGACAAATTCTCCTGTGAAGACATGCAGCTCACAAGAAGCTTGGAAAGAATAATGCATACTTTTGATACCTACAGTCCAGGCAATGAATTGAAGAGGAGGGATGATGACACTCCCTTCAACCCTAACAAAGAAAACTTCAGCACTCATCTGTCTCCCACGCTGAAGAAGTTTGAAGCCATTCCTGATGAAAGATCACCATTCAGAGAGGTCAACAATTAGTTGCACAATATTGCCGTGCCATGTAAAGAATGGTTAATTTGTGGCTGTATCTTTGTATATGACCTATTCATTCATGCATGTATGATCATTTTCCTTATTATTCCTGCTAATCACGATTGACAACAAATTCAGATTTGGTCTTTTACTTTGTAATGGGCTACCTTTCTACTTTGCGAGTATGTATTGATTTGCATTGGGAATATTGCTGCAAAATTTTCTCTCCCTCTCTTTCCCTCATCTCTCATATGCTAATATGTATATACATATATATATATATATATAAAATGTTTTTTAAAAACAAATTCCCTCCATTAGGCTTATTCCCGATATACACGCAACGACGGAAAAGGCAGACGGAGTAAACGCAAACGTTAGTAGAAAAGAACACAAAAACGGCGACACCGTTTTTCATAAACGGCACCGTTTTTCATAAACGGCGCCGTTTAGAACCGTAGAAACTAGAAACTTGGAAGGCAACCGCAGGACCACTAACACCAGGCAAGAAATTGAACCCCCTCACCTCGCAAGTTATCATCCTTCTCTTTCTCCTCCATGGAAAATCCGGTTTTCGTTTTCTGAAGCTCTGAAGCCTAGGGTTTTTCGTCTTGTTGTGTTTTGCCCTTTTCTTTATGAGGTATTATTTATCTGATTCTCCGTTCCAGCTTTCTATTGTATTTTCTATTGCTACTCGAAATTTCAGTTTGTAGTTTGATTTTGAATTTCATCTTGATTTTAGTGTTTCATTATTTGCTTTCTGCAAGTCTAGCGTTAGACTGAATGATTTTTACTTCCTTAGCCATTCTAGGGTTTTCTTTGCATTTGATGCTTTTCTTCATGTTTTGTGCGTTTCTCTCCTTTGGAAGATTGCCTTCGAAAAAAAAAGTTCTTAATTCTGTATTTTCTATTAATTTTTACGGGAATCAGTTTTGACTATTAAGAATTGAGATTTAAAAAAAAAAATTAATTATGTTTTTTCATACTATTTTTTACGGGAATCAGTTTTTTGACTTCAAGAATTGATATTGCTAGGGTTTCATCAATGTCCTTATGAACCGTAGTGATGATGATCTATTTTAGTGCATATTCTTCCTGGTACTTGCACAGTTTATGCAACCATGCTGTAGCACGAAATGGTGAAAAGGGCTTTGCTTAGACGATCCTAAATGCTCAGGACAAGGCTTTGTCTGTACCTTTTTGTGTTGTAAGCACGTTGAAACATTCTTTAGACCTTCTTTGAATTTGCAAAGGTTGTTTGTAGGAAGGCAGTTACAATTCCACATTTTTTGTGGCTTAATTTTCATGGTAAATGCACCAACTCATTAGGGATGAGTGGCTTTTGAAGATGATGCTATGAACTTGTTTATTCAACATCGATATAATTTTATTTTTTTTCCTTTGGATATCTAAGTGATATAAAAATAATAGTGTTAATCATGCTTTCAGGTTTGATCATTGCTGGCTAAAATTTTACTTTGCCATAGCAGGCTCTGGAGTTCTGAGGTTTCAATATCTATCTGCCCTCTCCATTATTATTATTTGGATTCCAAGGATTAACTGGCATTGAGTGGAAATTAACATCTTGCCCTCCTACTGACATCTTTTAACACTTTTCAGTGATGGCTGTCTCTGGTTCTTTGCATTTTTCCCATGAATTGGGAATTTGCAAGAACCATGGACATAGTAAACAGTTAAAGGTATGCCAATTGTTTCTTCAGGAGTACTTTTTTCTTCTATGGGCCGTCATTTTTCTTCTCCTCTTTATATTAAACCTATTGCTCATGTGTACACAGAGTTTGATGGGAAAAGGCAAGTCACATTTATTGAGTGTCACTCTATCTTCGCATGCATCGGTGAGGTTCTCTCTGGTTTGGAACTCTACACCATGCTTGCTTTATTTTTTCTGAGATGGATTGTACTTCCCTTGCTTTGAAACTTAGACATGGTGGAATCTGTTGTAAAGGCTAGATGTATGGTATAAGGTATATATCTAACTGCTGTTTATAATCTCTAGTGCTTCTACTCAGTGTGAAGTTGTGTTGCATTGAATGCATTCTATGATATCCTTTCTCTCCAACTTCACCCAGTGTATTTGTGTTGGAACAATATGGGCATGGGTGTGAAATCCTTGTCATATACTCCTATTTTGTGGGACATGGCTGTTTGATTTTGATCAATTTAGTTATTTATTTTCAACTACCTTTGCAGATTATTTAATTGAAAAAAGATTTTAAGCATATTTTGGGAATAAAGAAGAAAAGATAAAGATAAAAGAAAAAGGATGGGAGGTTTTTTATCAAGGATACTTTATTTTTAATTGTTTTTTCTTTATTTCCTTTTACTATGTCATATCCTTGTATCCTTATCTAAATTTTGAATGTTTTTTTTGTTGGTTCCCTATATCCTATATTTTGGAGTTAAACTAACTCCTAGATATGTACCTACACCTGAGTCCCAACAACATAGGTTGCATTTTTATGTCTACTTAGCATAAATCTCAAATTTAATTAGAATTATTGAACTACCAATTTTCCTAAAAGCTTAAGTTTGCAAGATTTGAGTTCAATATGCATATCATGCTCTTTAACAACCTCCCTCACGTGCGGTCCCATACCCGCACGTGGAAAAACAAACAAATTTGGATTTATATCCAATAGACAGAATTTTGAATTCATATCCAATGAAACAAATAGTGGAAATGTAAATTGTAGAGAAGTGGCTCAAACACGAGACCTCCCACCAAACCAAGCTCTAATACCATATTGAACTACCAATTTTCCTAAAAGCTTGCAAGATTTGGGTTCAATATGCATATGATGCGCCTTAACAGGAATAATCAATGATGAGAAGCACAGTGATAAAAATATAATAGCTCATGCCCCTCAGCTCAATGGCAGTCTAGAGTTGACACAATTTGTTAATTGAGTTAACCATTTTACCTCTGTTATTTTCAAGTGAAAGGAAATGGAATTTGACATTTTAGGAAGAAAATAGGCTATAGCAAAATGAGGGTCGGTTTATTATAAAAGATGGATATGGGCAATGCAAATTCTCAAAAGTTTCTGTCGTCAATAAAGTCCAGTTGTTCAAGTTTTTTGTTGTTTTGGCAAAGATACTTACTTCTTTGATTGATGCCATAGCATGTTGTTGTTTCATAGGAAAGTTTTTTGCATAATAAATAAAATTCCCCCCCTACCCAAAAAAGAAAAAGAAGAAGAAGAAGGAAATAAAAAATGAAAAGAGAGCTAAAAAAAAAAATTTATATCGATTTTTAAGACGCTTGAAGATGTAACTTTATTCTTACTGGTAATTGCATTGCTTCTCTTCAAAAGGGGATGGCTACAAAAATGTTTCCGGCATTGTCAAGTTAAGAACAGAACTATGAAATCTGCAAATGATGAGATTATTATTGAAAATTCAATCCCATTTTTCTAAGTTTTTTTTTTCATCAGTTTTAATGTCTTCAATGGTAGAGCACTTTGAGACGTTTGCTTGCTTTCTTCCTTTTTTTTTTATTATTAAAGAAAATAAACCTGAGAATTTTTCCTGCCACATTTTCAGCGACAAGATTCTTGGAGTTTCCATCTTTCTGACAGTATATACAGGCCAATAAACCTTATACATAATAGATACAATGTTTTCAAGTGCAATTCTTTTCTGGTACCAAGCAAAGCACATGAAATTCCTGTTATAAAGATTGCTTCCACAGCATTGATGAGGTAATTTTGTTTCTTTTGATTAACTCACATATGAACATACATTTTATTCTAAAGAATGGCTATTTGTTTGATGACTTTTTTACATGGATACATGTGCAGGCTTTCCTTTATGTGTATTTCACATCTAGAGTTTCCCTTTTTTTTCTCTATTTCTATAAGAATTGCACAGACACATGCATACACTCTTGGCAGAACCCTTTTTAATGTATAGATGTGTTTATGTATCAATTTGGATTGGTTGGGCTTTAAGATTAAATTAGAGATGTTAAATAGTAGGCAATGAGGCTAGTATAAATTAAACTCTTGTTGGAGAGAGATAAGTATCGATTTTGATCCATCCAATCCTCAAATAGGAATAGGCTAAATCAGGAATAGGCAATTTTGGCTGGAAATAGATGGATTAATTCAAATTTTCTCATTCGAGGGGAGGATGTTGCTTAAATGAGTTTTGTAACATGAATTTGGAGAAAAGAAATGATGCAAGAGATTCTTAACTCTCATAGACATAGGTGCATCTGAAAATGGCTTGCATTCAATTCACTAACTTTATGCTAAAACTATAAATTCATCCAAGGGAGGGGCCGACAAAGAAGTATTAAGGCCCATGGTTTAATGGTTGTTATCAAGAAATCAAGTGAAATGTGGGAGGATAATAACTATCCTTGTAAGAAAAAGGAAAAAGTAAAAAGGCTGGCTGAAATTACCTTCTTAAAAAATGTCAACTGTTATGAAGGTGTGTGACTTGTGTACTTTGGTGCACCTTTGCTTGGCACAGAAATATAATTTCTTTGTTTGCCTATAAAAAACGGGGAAAAAAAGACATTGTTATGAAGGTGTGATAAAGATGAATCCCCAAGTTCTACTCAAGGAAGGAATGAAAGGCAATAAAAAAGCCCCAAGGTCTTGTGCTTTTAATATATTTGCTTTTACCTATAGAAAAAAAGGTAAATTTCTAATTTTATGTCAAAAAAAAGCTTTTACTGTCTTTTAATGTTTTTATAGAAGATTTAATGGTTTAAAGAAAGAAATAAGAGTCCTAATTAGTTACTGTATGGGTTATGTTTATTTTTTCATAATTTTATTCAAATTTCTGATGTTAACTTAAGTCTATGTATAAAGCTAATTGATCTAAAATAAGAAAGATTGATGATCAATAATATTTACTTTTTTTTTTTTGCATGCCTTAGAAGAAAACCAATTAAGTCACCATAGAGAACTCCAAGTGAAATTCTAAGAAGGGCTTTAGTGAAATTGTAAAGTTTCTATTTCTTCTTTTTTTGTCTTTCTTTTCTTCTAGTTTGTTCTACTTTTTCTGTTGCCATAATTTTTATTCCTCGATCTTCTCCTTAAACCCCAAAAGATTGAAGCTTAGCCTACCTATTTGATTGTACAACCATCCTAGTTTTATCCTACAATAGTTTTAGTATTTGAGTGAAATGGCTTAACGGTGCTAGTGGAGGAGTAGAACAACTCATGCCACCATGATTAAAGGCCATGATTTTTTTATTTAACCATTGGTGAACATACAAAAGGCAAACAAAGAGGAGAATTGACGATGTGCTAGCATATATTCGAACTTGTGTTGCTTGCTAAGGGAGACTATGTCCCATGATCATCGATGGAGGTTATGGTTTGCATATAGCTTCACAAGAACTTGTTGAGAAGTTTAATCTAATCAAATCTTATCAAATAGCATGGTGATGTGGGACCACCACATACGCTCCCAAAAGCTTAAGCTAATGGTGGGTAGAGGTAGCCCCACATATGAGATCTAACCAACATTGGTAATTGGCCGATGTGGGACATTGAGCTTCTATTTGTACTATGTGAGACACCATCATTCAATAGCTGATGCCCACATCAGTGAACCAGGGGCGAGCTAGGCCAAACCTCACTTTGATACCAAATGATGTGGGACCACATACACTCCCAAAAGCTTAAGCTAGTGGGGGTAGAGGTAGCCCCACATATAAGGCCTAAATAACATTAGTAATCAGTCAATATAGGTCATTGGACTTCTGTCCACCCTACGTCACATGGGTAGATGACAACTTTATTTTGGTGAGTTCTTGTTTTTTAGTAACAATTAATTTTAGTAATTATTTTGAGCTATTTATATGGTATGATGTTTTGTCGATGAAAGTTGTCCATATTGTGTTGGGAAGGCTATGACTTTTTGATAGAAAAGTCCAATGTTATGACTATAAGAACACTTACACACTTGTATGCAGTGGGCATAAGAAGATTCTCCATCCAATAAAGGAAATTCCGCCATCTAAGCAACTAGTGGAAAAATCAGCACCCTTGAAATTAGAAAAACCATCAAATACTCCCCTTAAGAAACAATTCAAAGTTATGCGTAAGAAGGAAAGAGGCGTCAATGATGAACCTAGAATGCGAGATGTATTAAAATCAGTCCCAAAACAGCCTGTAGGAGAGCTCAAAGAAGTGAAACAGATGCTGGTTGATTCTAGTAACCCAATTACCATGGTACTAAAGAGTGAATCATTACCTATGCAAAACCTACAACATGCTGTTGATATGCTTCTGTATTCTTCTTTCCTATATTACTTGTCTACCATATTGCATCACAAAGGGCACATGGGCTCTAAAAGACAAGTTAATATGTTGCCTACTAAAGACTTCAAATAGCTTAATGAATTATATGAAATCAGTCATGATCTTTAAATTAACCAATGCATAAAGTAGGTTTGTGCAAATCTCAACATAGGTTTTAATTGTCAATGTTAAAGAGTATTTACACATAGTTTATATGCCTATTGATGGTTATTTAAGGTACATGCAAGCACAAGGAAAGCTAATGCTTGAATTTTCAAAGCAAAAAATTGCTACAATCAATTTCAAAGTTCCAGAATCCTACATTATTATGATAAGAAATATTTGAAGGACAGCATCTACAATTTCTTTGTCTCATGGAAACCTTTGTTATCATGTTTTAGAAAGATTGATTTGTCAACTTCCAATATCACATTTCATTTGGAAAGAATTTTTTTTTTTATAACCGATGAACCTTCCATTACCAAGCCCTTAGGACTCTCCATGGGGACCTAAACCTCGGGGTGCTGACCGTCCCACAACAACTAGCACTGGGTAAATTCAGGGCATCATCTGTGGCAATATTTGAATTCAGAACCATGTACCACTTACTCGGACCACACTTCCCAGTGTTTGCCTTGACCAATTGGGCTACCTTAGCGGGTATTTCATTTGGAAAGATTTTGAAATTCTTTATTATGTTAGCAAAAAATAAACTTGAGGAATGCTTAGAAGATCTCAACTAATGGTTGCATTTAGTAATAAGTTTACAAGGTTCTAATGGAGAGTTCTATGTTATGGACTATCTATCCATTCGTGTACATCTAGGAAGAAAGAAATGGTAGAAGGCATTGCTTAGGATTTCAATTGACCATGAAATCTACTAGAACTCAAGGTCAAGGTTTTTTTTCCAAAGTTTGAGAGAATTGATGAAAATGAATCTCCAAGATCACTCAAGAAAGAAATAAAGGAAAATAAAGAAATCCTAAATTACTCAAGGGTAATTAGGCTATTTTGTAGCCTTTTAGGTATCAGAAATAGTTAATAGTTTGTGTAGGACCTCCGACACTAGCAACTCTCCTAAAAGCAATTGTTGTTAGGAAAAGCGCATACCCTAGCCTTATAGTGGATTCACCCAAGCGCCTATGACATTTGAATGCAAGGGGAGTTGATGGACGTGACCAACCTCCGATCTACCAACAATCTCCCCCCAGCAACACCCTTAGGGTTCGAACCCGTGACTTTAGCTTTGATACCACTTGTAGGACCTCGAGTTGGTAGACCAACTCTCTTAAAAGCAATTACTGTTAGGAAAAATGCATATCCTAACCTTATAATGCATTCACCCGAGCACCTATGACATTCGAACACAAGGGGAGTTGATGGACATAGCCAACCTCCAATTTACCAACAATTTGTATTTGAATTTTATTTATAATTTGGAAAGCTTTAAAATTTTCCTTAAAAGAAGTTTGTAAACTTTTTGTTTTCTAAATTAATCTCTATTTTTAAAAGTTTTTATTTTGAGCCCTTAGAATTTAAAAATCTTCTTTATTAGAAACTTTATTATAAGAAGTTTCTATAAAGTAAGTTTATAATTTTACCAAAGTAAATAAAGTTTTTGATTTTTTAAAACCTTTTTTAGCAGATTTAATGATTTTAGGGAAGGAATAAAAGTCCTTATTAGTTACTATACAAGTTAGATTTACCTTTCTTAGTTTAATTCAAATTATATGGTTTTCTAAAATCTATAGACAAGGCTAATTGATGTAAAAGAAGAAGGATTGATAATCGATGATAAGTGACATGCTTTGTAACTCTCAATGGTGAGGATCCATTATTTTCTTCTAAATCAGGCAAGATTTTTTATTGCTTCATCTTTCTCTCCCTATATTTTATTCTGCTTTTTCCTGCTGCCATAATTTTTATTCTTGTTCCTTTCCTTAAACCTTAAAACATTGAAGATTGAGGCCCTAACCCACCTATTTGATTATAGATAGCCATCCTAGGGTTGTCCGACATCAAAGTGACTTTTGTCTTTTGACCCAATTATATTAGAAATTTCCTGAAAGATATCGATACATCTAGCAATGACAGTAGCTGCATTCCTAAACTATTAAAGTATCGCAAATCATGTTGGAACTTGAGTATATTTATTTAGCTAACATTTTGCCTAATAGTCTCTAGGTCTCTAGTCATGATTAGAAGGGTTTTTATTGTTAATATTTTTTAGCTAATATTTTACCTAATAGTCTCTGGAATCAAATGATATGATTTTCAGCAACTTTTTTTTTTTTTTGGATAGGCATCTTTTTTGTATTTTATGGACTATCATTTATTTTATAATTGAAAAACATCTCTTATATTGTGCAGGTCATGTAATGCTTTGCAAGATAGTCCTCTTGTACTTAAGTTGGTTCCAGCAGTTGGCATTATTGTTTTTGCTGTCTGGGGTCTTGGACCACTTATGCGCCAAACCAGAAACCTATTTCCTCAGGTATGAACATTGTATGTTGGGTTTTTTGCTGTGGTTCTTTTTCATATTTGCCTTATGTTGCTCATTAGTTGGTGAACTTTTTATGTAACTCTTAATATTTCACAATATCCTGCAGAAGAGTGATAATAGTTGGAGAAAGAGTAGCACACATTATGTTATGACCTCGTATCTTCAACCTTTGCTGCTATGGACTGGTGCAACACTCATCTGCAGGTTTCACTAACATTACATTCTTGAATTGCATGAATGTCCATACATACATATACAAACACACAGATGCCTATTCACCAGTGTACTGATCACTTTTGTTGCACGGATTCAGGTATGAGTGTTAGATGCGGGTATTTGTCTAAGTGTCTTATCCTTCACAGCTCAAATTCTAAGATATGGGTACTCGACTAAAAAGGATCCAAAAAGCGGGTATTTGTGTTGGGATATGGCATAATTAAAGAAAAATCAATTAAAAATAAATTGGAAGTGAAAATATCCTTTTTAAAGGCTCCTTTCTTTTCCCTCTAATCCTTGTTTTCCTTCTTTTCCTTAAATATTCTTACAAAAAATTCACCTTTCAACTAACTCTTCTTTTTCTCTGATGTAATTATTACTAAGAAAGTCGAAAGAAGAAAAGGATATCAATGAAAAGTAAAATAAGAGTGTTTGACAAAATCTCATACCAACACCCATATCATTTGGTGTCAACACGGGTACATTGGGTGAAATTGAAGGATCTGGGTATCATAGCTGATCACAGTTGTCTTTCTTGCAGAGCATTGGATCCAATCATCCTCCCTACAGAAACTAGCCAGGTTGTTAAGCAACGACTTCTGAATTTTGTAAGATCATTGTCTACTGTACTGGCCTTTGCCTGTTGTTTATCAAGGTGAGCTCACTATCTTGTTACTTTTAAAAAATAGCTTAATGTATCATTGCTTAATTTAAAATTAAGAGAGTAGGACTGTTGGCATGTTGAAGGGGTCTTTAGGCTTCTTGCTGCTAATTACTGCATTTTTGAACTTGAAATATTATTTTACTTATTCTTTTTCATGATTTGAATAGATTGCCCAATTTTCATCTATCACTATAAATTTCTGCTACAATCTGTAACCTAATAATGTTTTATATGATTACTATTTTTTAATTTATCCTACTTCTCTTTAGCATATGTTATTAGATTGTAATGGTTTGCTTGTTTCTTGTTGGTGATGTTAGGGTAATTTTCCAAGTTTCAGTGCTTATAAATGGTTGTTTTCAGGATTTCTAAACATGTGTATTCTCATATGCAGCTTAATTCAACAAGCTCAGAAATTTTTCATGGAAACAAGTGACTCCAGTGATACAAGAAATGTATGTATCAATATTTTAATAGCATGTCACTCACTTCTTTCATCTATTTTTTATTTAAAGTATAATTACAGATGCAGAACAGATGTGTACTAGAGTTGTGATAGGACTCTAAAAGTGAAAATTTGACAGGTTAGCAAATGAGATGAGTCAGTGATCTAAGCATGTCTCTTTTTCTCTTTTTCGCTTTTCCCTTCAACCCCCCCATCCCCCGGGGTTTTTTTTTTTTCTATTTTTACATTTTTTTTTTTGCAAAATTCTAACCGAATCTCCTTGCTTTTCAACTTCTAGTTCCCCTAAACATTTTCTAATTACATTTTTCTTATTTTGTCTGTACCTTGATGAAATAATTAGTACATGGCTTGATTAGTTGAATAGGGATGATGTGAGTCAATCACTCAATCCTTTACGCAACTAGGGTACATGATAGAATCCCCTTTCTCATGAGGTTTAACTGACATTTGCTTTTTGTTTCAAATAGTTTAGCATTGTTCATTACATGAAAGAAACAAATGTGAAGTATCTAAATAATGTTATTTGTATGATGTTGAGACCATACAAGTTCATTCAATTGGATATCAAAAGTGAATAATTTTTTTAAGCAGAAAGAAGCAATTTATTGATATGAACTATTTTAGTACAAGGAAAGGATGAGAAATCCTTCCAAGATACAATGGGTGATAAAAACAAAAAGGGGGTAAACACCTAGCAAGAGCAACTAGATAGCTATACAAATTAAGGTTGAAACAAGAACATTTTTAAAATATAGGAACAAGGAACATATCAACTTTTGAGATGCCAAAGAGAAGGAAGGCCATCTATCTTCATATGAAATGGTCGCTAAAAGATTGGTAGTAGAAGAGTTTAATTATTGGGTTGTTCTAGAAGAAACCTCTTGAAGGCAAAAGTCTTGGGAATTTGGTTGAAGGAAGGAGATAAAAATATGAATTTTTTCCACAAGACAGCTAATGCTAGGTGCAAAAGAATTCTCATTGGGAAAATCAAGATAAATGGAGAATGGGTAACGGAGGAATCAGAGATTCCAACAAAGATTGTTCACTACTTCTACTATCATAACTAGTGGGGGAGTGGAGACCGAATTTAAGTGGCTTGCTTCTCAATTCATTGACCAATGACAATTTTTTCAAGCAAGAAGAAGCTTTCACAAAAAAGGAGGTCTTTGTGGCCCTTATAGATCTCAATAGGGTTGGAATAAGAATACTTTTGGAATGCTAAAGGAAAGGAAAAAAAACCATCTTGGATGAAATAGCTAACATTGATGTCATTGAACAAGAAGGGGTTCTCTCTTTTGATCTTTCTGCTCAAAGAGTTGAAAGAAAATGGGAGCTAGAGGAATTAATTTTGAGGGAAGAAATTCATTGGAGACAAAAAGCTAAGGTGAAATGGGTTAAAGACGGGGATTGCAATTCCAAGTTGTTTCATAAAGTGGCTAACGGGAGACGAAACAAGAACTTCATCAAGTTCTTGGAGAATGAAAGAGGTTTAGTGTTGGATAATTCCGAGAGCATCATAGAGGAGATATTACTATATTTCAAAAAGCTTTACTCAAGTCCTCCTGGAGAGTCTTGGAGAGTAGAAGGCATTGATTGGTCCCCTATATCAGAAGAGAGTGCTTCTAGGCTGGACTCCCCTTTCTCCGAAGAAGAGATCTTTAATGCCATTTTTCAGTTAGATAGGGATAAGGCGCCGACGCCAGATGGTTTTACCATTACAGTGTTTCAGGCTTGTTGGGATGTGATCAAGGATGACTTAGTAAGGGTGTTCGCAGAGTTTCGCAGTAGCAGGATTATTAATCAAAACACTAATGCCTCCTTCATAGTTCTTTTGCCCAAAAAGAATCGGTCAAAGAAGATTTCGGATTTTAGACCTATTAGCCTGATCACATGTCTCTATAAGGTAATAGCAAAAGTCTTGTCAGGGCGATTAAGAGGAGTACTACATGAGACTATCCACTCTACTCAAGGTGCTTTTGTTCAAAGGAGACAATTTTGGATGCAGTTCTTATAGCCAATGAAATAGTGGACGAGAAAAGGCGATCAGGGGAGGAATGAGTTAGATTCAAAATAGACTTTGAAAAGGCTTATGACCATGTGAAATGGGATCACATGTTAGAGAAGAAGGGGTTTAGTTCTAAATGGAGGATTTGGATGAGAGGTTGTTTGTCTTCAGTATCTTATGCTATTCTAGTGAATGGTAATGCTAAAGGGTGGGTCAAGGCATTTAGAGGTTTAAGGCAAGGTGACCCTTTATCCCCTTTCCTGTTCACTATTGTTGCAGATATGTTGAGTAGAATGTTGTTTAAAGCTGAGGAAAGAAGTGTGTTGGAGGGTTTTAGGGTAGGTAGAAATAGAATTAGGGTGTCCCATCTGTAATTCGCAGATGATACCATCTTCTTTGCTAACTCTTGCGTGGAAGAACTGCAAACTCTTGAGAGTTTATTGTTAGTGTTTGGGCAAATTTCTGGGCTTAAGGTCAATCTTGACAAGAGTAATCTTTTTGGCATCAACCTTGATCAGAATCATCCCTCTAGGTTAGCCTTGTTGCTTGAAAGCAATGCTTCTGATTGGCCTATACTATACCTAGGTCTTCCTTTGGGAGGGAATCCAAATGTTTGTGGATTCTGAGATCCAGTGATTGAGAGAATCTCTAGGAGATTAGACGGGTGGCAAAAGGCTTACTTATCTTTTAGTGGTAGGATAACTCTTGTCCACTCATGCCTTTCCCACATTCCTAGCTACTTTCTTTCTCTGTTTAAAATTCCTGCTTCAGTGGCTGCAAAAATTGAAAAATTGTAAAGGAATTTTCTTTGGTCAGGGGTTGGGGAAGGTAAAAGAGATCATCTTGTTAGTTGGGATGCGGTGTGTAAGCCGAGGGTAAAAAGGGGTTTGGGGTTTGGGAAGATTCCTTTAAGGAATCGTGCTCTTTTAGGGAAGTGGTTATGGAGGTTTCCTAGGAAGAGTACAGCTCTGTGACATCAGGTCATTCTAAGCATTTATGGGACACACTCAAATGATTGAGATGCCAACGCTTTAGTCAAATGGTCACATCGTTGTCCTTGGAAGGTTATTGCACAAGTCTTTTAGGATTTTTCCAAGCATACTCGATTTGTCGTAGGAGATGGGGAAAGAATTCGTTTTTGGGAAGATTTGTGGTGGGGGGATTAGATCTTCAAAGTCCAATATCCAAGACTATTTAGAGTAGTCATGGATAAAAATATTCCTATATCTTCAATTCTTGGTTCTATTTGCCCTTTCTCATGGAACTTTAATTTTCGTCGTAATCTTTCTGATTCTGAGATAGAAGATCTAGAACGTCTCATGCGATCTCTTGATTGTATGCATATATCCAATTCGGCTTCAAATGCGAGATCATGGTCCTTATCTTCTTCAGGATTGTTCACGGTCAAGTCTTTCTTTATAGCCTTGTCCCAAATGCCTGATTTATCTCCACTTTTCCCTACTAAGTTTGTATGGAATTCTCAAGTCCCCTTCAAAGTTAAGGCCTTTGCCTGGCTTGTGGCATACAAGAAGGTAAATACTAATGACTTGCTACAATTGAGAAGACCCCACAAAGCTCTTAGTCCTGACATTTGTAAGTTGTGCATGAAGCAAGGAGAATCAACAGATCATCTTTTCCTACATTGTTCTGCGTCGTTGGGGTTGTGGCACAAATTATTTTAGCTAGCCAAGATGGATTGGGTTCCTCCGAGAAGCATTTTAGACATGATGTCCATCAACTATAAAGGTTTTGGCAATTCCAAGAGAGGGATGGTTTTGTGGCAAAATGTGTGCATAGCTTTAATTTGGGTTGTGTGGCGGGAAAGAAATGTCAAGATATTTGAGGACAAAGCTAAGAATTTAGAGAATCTTTGGGATTCCATTCATTTCCTTGCTTCTCTTTGGGCTTTTTGTTCCGTGGTTTTTAAGGGCATTCCCCTTAACGTGTTACAACTAGATTGGCTAGCAGTGTGTAATTCCAACGGGACGATCTAGTCAAGGGAGCTTGTTCGTAGTTTTCATAGTGTAATGTCTTGTTATCTTTTTGTGTTGTTTAGTTTCATCTCTGGTGGGAGGATTCCTCATCCTTCTATTGTACTTCTTTTTCTATCAATATATACATGTGTTGTTTCCTATCCAAAAAAAAAAAAAAAAAATAGGGATAAAGCCCCAGGTCCTGATGACTTTTCTTTGGATTTTTGGCAAGATTGTTGGGAGTTTGTAAAGGAGGAGATAATGGGCTTTTAGAGAGTTTTTTTAAAGGGGCACCTTTGAGAAGAGTTTAAACTCCACCTTTGTGGTATTGATTCCAAAGAAAGGTGGAGCTGAAGATTTAAAGGATTTTAGACCTATTAGCCTTGTTAGAAGTTCGTATAAGTTGTTAGCTAAAGCCTTGGCTAATAAATTGAAATTAATAATGGGAAAAGTGGTGTTGGATTCGTAGAATGCATTTATGGAAGGGTGACAAATTTTAGATGCATTCTTTATTGCTAACGAAGTCATTGACTCAAAATTGATGAGCCGTAGAGGGGAGGTTGTGTGTAAATTAGACAGAGAAAGTCTATGATCATGTAAACTGGAGTTTTATATTGGAGGTGATGCAAAAAATGTGCTTTGGTGAAAAATGGGTTGAGTAGATCTTGGTTTGCATTTCAATAGCTAGATTCTCAGTCTTGGTTAAGGGAGTTCCTCAAGGTTTTTTCCGAAGTACAAGGGGGTTGAGATAGGAAGACTAGAAGAAGAAGGGAGGAGGCGCACTTATTTTGGGTGTCATGCATGGCAGAAGGCGAGTGCCTCCATGAAGAAACAACACCTAGAGTCAAGCAAGGATTCTCAGTCTTGGTTAAAGAAGAAGAAGAAGAAGAAGAAGAAGGGAGGAGGCGCACTTATTTTGGGTGTCATGCATGGCAGAAGGCGAGTGCCTCCATGAAGGGACAACACCTAGAGTCAAGCAAGGATTCTCAGTCTTGGTTAAGGGAGTTCCTCAAGGTTTTTTTCGGAATACAAGGGGGTTGAGATAGGAAGACCAGAAGAAGAAGAAGGGAGGAGGCGCACTTATTTTGAGTGTCATGCATGGCAAATGGCGAGTGCCTCCATGAAGGAACAACACCTAGAGTCAAGCAAGGAGCCGAAGCATGGCTTCATGCTACCTGGAGCCTAGGTGCACCTTAGGTGCATCTTAGACGCGTTTTTCACAAGTATGGCTAAAGTTGTTTGGGATGTGGTAAAGGAAAGGTTTTTTAACATATTGGCCCTTTGGAAAAGGCAATACCTGTCTAAAGAAGGAAGGATCACTTTGTTGAATAGTACTTTGAACAGCCTACCAATTTACTTCTTGTCCCTTTTCGTTATTCCTAAGTCGGTGGCTAAAACATTAGAAAAAATACAGAGGGACCTACTTTGGGGAGGAGTTTTGGAGAAAAAATCTCTTCTAGTGAATTGGTCAATAATTTACAAAGATAAAAAAGGAGGGGGTCTAAGTATTAAGTATTTGTCCACTATCAATAAAGCTTTTTTGGGTAAATGGTGTTGGAGATTCACCTTGGAAAGGGATATGCTATGGAGAAAACTTATAATGGGAAAGTTTGGAGAAGAACTAGGAGGTTGGTGCTCTCAAGAAAGGAGAGAAGGTTGTGGAGTGGGCCTGTGGAAGTCAAATAGAAAAGAATGAGGAAGTTTTGGAGCCTAGACAAGATTTGAGGTTGGAAACGAGAGAAGAGTCAAATTTTGGCATGACGTGTGTTGTGATGATATATCTTTAATGGTCTCTTTTCCTTCATTATTCACCATAGTAGCTTCTAAAGAGGCATGGGTAAAAGATGTTTGGGAGGCAGAAGAAGGGATGGTCACTTGGAACCCTTCCTTCTCAAGAAATTTTCATGATTGGGAGATGGATGTTGTCCAGAATTTTATTTGAAAACTGGATGAGTTTGGGAGAATTAGAGATGGGGAGGATAAAATGGTTTGGAAGACTAGCAAGAGTGGGGTATTCTCTATGAGGTCTTTCTTTGTTGCACTGGAAGGTGATGTGGCTTTCCCCTCAAAGATAGTATGGGGATCTTGGGCACCTACCAAAGTGACTTTTTTTGCATGGGAAGGGACTTGGGGGCAGATCCTAACTTTGGACCAACTCAAGAGGAGAGGATGGGTTTTGGTAGGTCTTTGTTGTATGTGCAAAGATGCAGATGAGTCGGTAGACCACCTTCTCATCCATTGTGGAATAGCTAGAGAGTTATGACACTTTCTCTTCTCTTTTTTTGGCATCTTATGGGTTCTCCCTTTTTCTGTTAAGGATTCGTTAGCATGGTAGCTTTGTGGGCAAGAAAAGAACAAAGGTTTGGAGAACAACTCCTCTTTGCCTTTTGTGGACAATTTGGAGGGAATGAAACCGGAGAACCTTTGAAAGGGAGCAACACAATATTCAACCTTTTAAGGATACCCTAATTACTAATTGTTGAATATAATGTATGTATAGTATACTATCTTTCCTTATTAATATAGGTCATATGTATGGTAGTTAGGACTCCTAGCCTTGTATATATATATATCTCTCAATTGTAAGTAAAAATATATGAATGAAAATAAGGTTTTTCTCCTTTCTCTCTCTCTTTCAACATGGTATCAGAGCCAAGGAAGAAAACCTAATTCTTTCCTGTTTTTCCGTGTCATCAACTCCGGGAAACCTTCCGGTGACCGTGTTTCTTTCCGGTCACCGTGTTTCTTTCCGGTCACCTTTCCCATCTCCCAATACTTTCCGGTCAGTCGGATCGTCGCTAGAAACCACTCACCGCCGGCTAAATTTTCCGGCGAAATTTTCCGGCGAACTTTCCGGCGACCTATTTTTCCGACACCGACCATACCAGAAGGAGCGCCTGGAGGAGATCTCCACCTTTTGTGAAGACACCAGCACCAAAAGAGGAGCCACGCGCCGTCCACGCGCGATTTTCGGTCGGCGGCTGCATCTCACGCGCCGGCGCGTGGGGGCGCGTGAGGCATATTCCGGCCACTTCCGACACCTCTCCAGGCTCGTCCGGCGCCGTCTTGGCCTTCTAGCCCCCCGGTAGTCCTCCCCGAGCCCTGCATCTCCATTTTTTTTCCCTGTTTTTGGCTTTCTTGCCATTCCGGCCACCTCCGACAGGGCTCCCCCTCCATCTCCGAGGCTTGGGTGCTGCTTCTCTTCCTCTCCAGGCACGTCACGAACCTTTTCTCCATTGATTGCACCTCTCACAGCCGTGGTTTCACTTTTTTTCTCTCTCCGCCGAAATCTGAACCCATCTTAGGGCTCTCTTCGATCCAAATACGTGAATATGACCACCAAAAATCAGATCTTTACCTCTGTTATCTCTGGATCTCCTATGATTACCTCAGAGAAATTGGTTGGCAGTGAGAATTATCTCTCCTGGTCTGCTTCTGTTGAACTTTGGTTTATGGGTCAAGGATATGAGGATCACTTGGTTACCCAGGAGGCAGATATCCCTGAGGTTGACCGCGTACAGTGGCGGAAGATAGATGCACAGTTATGTAGTGTATTATGGCAATCGGTTGATCCCCGGATTCTTCTTCATCTTCAGGCCTATAAAACTTGTTTTAAGTTTTGGACTCAGGCCAAAGGATTATACACGAATGATATCCAGCGTCTTTATAAGGTGGCTTCTGCTATTGTCCATCTCAGCCAACAGGACTTGGACCTATCTACTTATATTGGTCAGATTGCCTCTCTTAAGGAGCAGTTCCTGACTGTGATGCCTCTTACTCCTGATGTTGGGGCTCAACAAACACAACTTGACAAGTTCTTCATGGTTCTTACTCTTATTGGCCTCCGTCCGGATCTTGAGCCTATTCGTGATCAGATTCTTGGCAGTTCATCAGTTCCGTCCTTGGATGATGTGTTTGCTCGCCTCCTGCGTATCTCGTCCACTCAGACTTTGACATCTGATAGCGCTTCAGATTCTTCTGTGTTAGTTTCTCAAACTACCTCTCGAGGAGGACGCAGTGGTACCCGAGGTAGAGGCCAACGTCCTCAATGCACCTATTGCAATAAACTTGGCCACACTCGCGATCGTTGCTATCAGTTACATGGAAGACCTCCTCGCACTGCCCATATGGCCCAGTCCTCTGATTCTCTGTTGCCTCAGCCTCCGAGCTCCTCCGCATCTCAGACATCTCAGGCTTCTATTGCCTCTGTTGCCCAGCCTGGTAATGCCTCTGCCTGCCTTACCCACACATCTTCTCTTGGACCCTGGATTCTAGATTCTGGAGCATCTGATCACCTATCTGGTAATAAGGATCTTTTCTCCTCTATTACTACTACCTCTGATTTACCTACTGTTACCTTAGCTAATGGTTCTCAAACTGTGGCTAAAGGTATTGGTTTGGCCCTTCCTCTGCCTTCTCTACCTCTCACTTCTGTCCTTTATACTCCTGAATGTCCTTTTAATCTTATTTCCATCAGCAAAATCACTCGTACTCTTAATTGCTCTATTACATTTTCTGATAAATTTGTGACCTTGCAGGACCGGAGTACGGGGAAGACGATTGGCATAGGACGTGAGTCTCAAGGCCTCTATCACCTCACCTCAGATTCATCTCCTGCAGTTTGCATTTCCACTGATGCTCCTCTCCTCATTCACAATCGTCTGGGCCACCCTAGTCTCTCCAAGTTCCAGAAGATGGTTCCTCGTTTTTCCACTTTGTCGTCGCTTCCGTGTGAGTCATGTCAGCTTGGGAAACATACTCGTGTCTCGTTCCCAAAGCGTTTGAATAATCGGGCAAAGTCTCCTTTTGAGCTTGTTCACACTGATGTTTGGGGTCCTTGTCGGACTGCGTCTACTTTAGGATTTCAGTATTTTGTCACTTTCATTGATGACTATTCTCGATGTACTTGGTTATTTTTAATGAAAAATCGAGCTGAGTTATTCTCAATTTTCCAGAAATTTTATACTGAAATCCAAACCCAGTTCAATATTTCTATTCGTGTGTTACGCAGTGACAATGCCAGGGAATATTTTTCAGCCCAATTTACTTCGTTTATGTCTCATCATGGGATTCTTCATCAGTCTTCTTGTGCTCATACTCCTCAACAAAATGGGGTAGCTGAACGCAAGAATCGACATCTTGTTGAGACAGCTCGTACTCTCCTCCTCCATAGTCACGTTCCTTTTCGCTTTTGGGGGGACGCTGTTCTTACCGCTTGTTATTTGATTAATCGTATGCCCTCCTCTGTCTTACATGATCAGATTCCTCACTCCCTTCTTTTCCCTGACCAACCACTTTATTTCCTTCCTCCTCGTGTCTTTGGTTGTACTTGCTTTGTTCATATTCTCACTCCTGGACAGGACAAGCTTTCCGCCAAAGCCATGAAGTGCCTCTTCTTGGGATATTCCAGACTTCAGAAGGGTTATCGTTGTTATTCCCTTGAGACTCATCGGTACTTTATCTCCGCTGATGTCACCTTTTTTGAGGACTCACCCTTCTTTTCCACCACTTCTGAGTCTCTTCCTGTTTCTGAAGTCTTGCCCATTCCCATTGTCTCCCCACCTGAAGCTATGCCCCCTCGACCACTTCAGGTTTATCATCGTCGTCCTCGTGTCGTTGCTCCTCTCCCTTTTCCTGAGGCACCTGCTGACTCACTTCCTATCCCTTCGGCTTCACCTGCCCCGGCTCTGCCTTCTCCTAATGACTTACCCATTGCTGTTCGGAAAGGTACTCGCTCTACTCGTAATCCTCATCCTATTTACAATTTTTTGAGTTATCATCGATTATCTTCACCCTATTCTGCTTTTGTTTCTGCTATATCCTCTGTTTCTCTTCCCAAGAGCACCCATGAAGCTCTTTCCCATCCAGGCTGGCGACAGGCAATGGTGGATGAAATGGCTGCTCTGCACTCTAATGGCACTTGGGATCTTGTTGTTTTACCCCCTGGTAAATCTACAGTTGGTTGTCGTTGGGTCTATGCAGTTAAGGTTGGTCCTGATGGTCAGGTTGATCGCCTTAAGGCCCGCTTAGTTGCTAAAGGCTATACTCAAGTTTATGGTTCTGATTATGGTGACACATTCTCCCCTGTTGCCAAGATTGCTTCTGTCCGCTTGCTTCTCTCCATGGCTGCTATGTGTTCTTGGCCTCTTTATCAGTTGGATATTAAAAATGCCTTCCTTCATGGTGATCTTGCCGAGGAAGTTTATATGGAGCAACCTCCTGGTTTTGTTGCTCAGGGGGAGTCTGGTTTAGTGTGCAGGTTACGCCGTTCTCTATATGGCTTGAAACAATCTCCTCGAGCATGGTTTAGCCGTTTTAGTTCTGTTGTTCAAGAGTTTGGCATGCTTCGCAGTACAGCAGACCATTCAGTTTTTTATCATCATAACTCCTTGGGGCAGTGTATTTATCTGGTTGTTTATGTGGACGACATCGTCATTACAGGCAGTGATCAGGATGGTATACAGAAACTAAAGCAACATCTTTTTACCCACTTTCAGACCAAAGACTTGGGGAAACTCAAGTATTTCTTGGGAATTGAGATAGCTCAATCTAGTTCTGGTGTGGTCCTTTCCCAAAGGAAGTATGCTTTAGACATCCTGGAAGAAACCGGTATGTTAGACTGTAAACCGGTAGACACACCTATGGATCCGAATGTCAAACTTGTACCAGGACAGGGGGAGCCTTTAGGAGACCCCGGGAGATATCGACGACTCGTAGGTAAATTGAACTATCTCACCATTACTCGTCCAGACATTTCTTTTCCTGTGAGTGTTGTTAGTCAATTCCTACAGTCACCATGTGATAGCCATTGGGATGCCGTAATCCGTATTCTTCGATATATCAAAAGTACACCAGGCCAAGGTGTATTGTACGAGAACAGAGGTCATACTCAAGTTGTTGGTTACACAGATGCAGATTGGGCTGGCTCACCCACAGATAGACGTTCCACTTCAGGGTACTGTGTTTTTATTGGAGGTAATCTAATATCTTGGAAGAGTAAGAAACAAGATGTAGTGGCCAGATCTAGCGCTGAAGCCGAGTATCGAGCTATGGCTTTGGCAACATGTGAACTCATATGGTTGAGACATCTTCTTCAGGAGTTGCGATTTGGAAAGGATGAACAGATGAAACTCATCTGTGATAACCAGGCCGCATTACATATTGCATCCAATCCAGTCTTTCATGAAAGGACCAAGCATATTGAAGTTGACTGTCATTTCATTAGAGAGAAGATCGCATCAGGATGTGTTGCTACAAGTTTTGTCAATTCAAATGATCAACTAGCAGACATCTTCACTAAATCTCTCAGAGGTCCTAGGATTAAATATATTTGTAACAAGCTTGGTCCATATGACGTATATGCTCCAGCTTGAGGGGGAGTGTTGAATATAATGTATGTATAGTATACTATCTTTCCTTATTAATATAGGTCATATGTATGGTAGTTAGGACTCCTAGCCTTGTATATATATATATCTCTCAATTGTAAGTAAAAATATATGAATGAAAATAAGGTTTTTCTCCTTTCTCTCTCTCTTTCAACACTAATCTATATTTGTGGTTTCAAGGGTTTCTTCTTGGTGATGGTTAGAGAGGTCCACGGTCTTTGTTAGATTTTATAGATTGGTTGTCCTCCAAGTCTTAAGGTAGGTTGTAGTTACAATATCTGGTTTCATTCCTCATTTTTATACTTCCAGTATATGGTGTTCGCTACATTAGTTTCTCTTTTTTCTATATATATTTATACACTTTTATTTGCCTATCAAAAAAAATATAGAAACAAGGAACAACTCAAGGGGTTAAAAATCCCCTATAAAAGAAACCATCTACTTAGTTATATATTTTATTAATCTCCGCAATATCATTAGTTAAATATGGGGACCAAGAAAAAGGAACAACCTTCTTTTGTAATTATTTACTTAGCACTTTGGAGGTTCCTACATACTTTTTGTGTGGTTGTTTTGGAGGATTCCCCATCCTTTTTTTGTTATTATTTTTACTTACCTTAATATATTATATTGTTGTTTCTTATCAAAAAAAGAAAAAGGAACAACCCATTTTACTAGTTTGATCTAGAATTTGACAAAGTCACATGCTGTACTTCAAATGACTTCTCTCCGACTTAGACACCCATGGGATCACAATGGTAGAATCCCCTTTCACCCATAAATGGTATAGACTCAAGGCCCTGACCTGCAATAGTCCCTCCAACAGAGCTAAAATCTGTCCCAATAATCAATTCCTCCCCTGCTGGTTTAGAGAAGGCTCTCAGCATTGTACCAAAGTGATCCCTAATCACACCTCCATTTCCCAATTGCCCTAGGTTACCTAGATCACTGACATCAAAGTTTTACTTAATCAAATTCATTGGAAGTGGAGTCCATACTGAAAGCAATTTATTACCTGCACCCTTTGACCTGAAAAAGTGAATAAATTCTTTATTAGTTCTTTTGATGCCTGGTTACTGAACACCATTGCAGAGATCTTCACGGGAAGCTTGTTAACTTTTTTTCATTTGTCTTTTATTTTACTTCTGATTTTTCCATTTGGACTATCCTGAAATGCTGTCTAATCTCAAATAAACTGCTAGCTTCAACAATCATGGTACAATGAAGTTTTCTTTCTTGTTGACAGATGGGTTTCCAGTTTGCTGGAAAAGCTGTATACACTGCAGTATGGGTTGCTGCTGTTTCATTGTTCATGGAGTTGTTGGGTTTCTCTACCCAGAAATGGCTCACTGCTGGAGGTCTTGGGACTGTATTGCTAACACTTGCGGGTCGTGAGGTGCAAATTTGTCCATTTAACACACTGCTATTTATGAAACACACATTTTGGTTTTCCTGCATGCCCAATTATGTTTCTTTTGCCTTGTTCCCTCTTCAGATATGGATCTTACTTATTTCAAAGCCTGATTTTTTTGCTTATCATATCCAGATATTCACAAATTTCCTCTCAAGTGCAATGATCCATGCAACTCGGCCTTTTGTTGTGAATGAATGGATTCAAACCAGAATTGAAGGCTATGAAGTTTCTGGTACTGTTGAGGTTTGTATTGAGTATTGAACAGCCTGTTAAATTAAGGGCCTTTAGGAAGAGATCCTATCAAATGCATTGCATTTCCCTTAATGTTTTGGCTTGGCCCTATGTATGATGGAGGAAATTTTCACTAACATCTTTACAACTAGGAAGTGATAGTTAAGAAATCGGTTGCCTCTTTGAATTGGAAAATGATGAGATGCCAAGTCAGATGCATTTTTATTGTCTGAATTTTGATAATCTTTTGTTGCCTACAGCATGTGGGATGGTGGTCACCAACAATAGTAAGAGGTGAAGATCGTGAAGCAGTCCACATTCCAAACCACAAGTTCACTGTGAATGTTGTGAGAAATCTCAGTCAAAAGACTCATTGGCGTATTAAAACCCACTTGGCAATTAGTCACTTGGATGTTAATAAGATCAATGTAAGG